>NC_058409.1:41035503-41061145 GCF_002201575.2 Neomonachus schauinslandi | reverse complement strand
ATGGGTTAGCCTGGTGGTGGGTATTGAGGAGGGCACATTCTGCATGGAGCACTGGGTGTTATGCACAAACAATGAATCATGGAACACTTCATCTAAAACTAATGATGTAATGTATGGGGATTAACATAAGAATAAAAAAAATTAAAAAAAAAAAAAGAGAGAGATAGAACTCACTCAAGGTTGCATTTGGCCATTTCCAGGCTGGACACTCCATCTGTCTGGACTCCCGGCCCATTGATTTTTCCCTCTATCTCAGCTGCCTCACCTATAACTATGATTTCTGTTAACTGCACTCCTCAGACTCACTCCACTTACCCACGTAATGTAGTCAGTCAGTCGAGTCACCAAACACATCATATCTACAAGAGCTCAATAAAATTTGCCCCTGAGCTTCCCAGTATATTTTTCCTGTTTGAGAAAGCTGAAGTCTGACTTGCCTGGGATACTTCATGTGAAAGAAAGCCCATTAGAAAACCAGTGCTATTGATTTACTAGCATCCTCATACTGCTTTGTTCTTTACAACCCAGAACATTTTTAAAGCCAGATATTTACTTTTTGATTATTCTTCTAATCCTGCTGCTTCCCCCACTAGGGAACTCACACTTCTGTTTGCAACATCCCAGGGAGTGCTAACTAAATACAGTATTGAAGTAAAATCCCTGCAAAGCTAATGAACTAGTTTATGGAGAGTGAGAGGCAGGAAACCTTTTTAGGAGTGATGGCGCAATTAATTGGATATGGTCACACAAAGGCATGATTTCAGAAACAGGCAATTTACAACAGGGAATTTAGAAGGTCACATGTGATAGCTTGAAAGGTAGAAAATCATTACTTTCAATCATGTATCAACCTGGAAGCCAAATCAGACATTTTAATGTATGTTTTCAACTGAGTGCAATTTGTGTACATTCCCAAAATAAAAATGTGGCACATTTACCAATAGTCTGAATAGCTAATTACCAATTACATACCATTGAGAATCTGATACCTGTCATGTTGTAACCTTAGACTTCCTGAGTATGGGGCATGCAGTCGAGTACACTAGCAGATAAAATCCTAACAGCTACAAGAGCATCCTTATCCTTTAAAATCCCCCAATATTACTTCAATATGGAATAATTCCATAATTCAGTAAATTTAGGATACATGAAGATGTATCAGCTATCCAGATCATTTTGAGGTATGTTCAGCTACCAGTGATACCCGTGGCTATTTTTATTTATTTATTTATTTTTTTAAAGATTTCATTTTTTAAAAAATTTTATTTATTTGACACAGAGAGAGACAGCCAGAGAGGGAACACAAGCAGGGGGAGCAGGAGAGGGAGAAGCAGGCTTCCCGCAGAGCACGGAGCCTGATACGGGGCTCGATCCTAGGACCCTGGGAACATGACCCAAGCCAAAGTCTTCATTTATTTATTTGAGAGACAGAGACAGAGCATGAGCAGGGGGGAGGAGGCAGAGGGAGAGGGAGAAGCAGAATCCCCACTGAGCAGGGAGCCTGATGCAGGGCTCGATCCCAGGACCCTGGGATCATGACCTGAGCCGAAGGCAGACGCTTAACTGACTGAGCCACCCATGTGCACCCCCTCTTCCCCCCCTTTTAAGATTTTATTTATTTATTTATTTATTTATTTATTTATTATGCTTATTTTTAAGACCCAAGTTAAAGGATAACTTTTTTTCTTTCTACATATCTTCAGGAATTGTTCTCCTATTTAATTCTTTATAGGAACTGGAATCCAAGTTAAATGGGCGGCAATGTTACCAAGTGATAGAGCTAACTGGATGCAGATTATAAAACTAAGAGGATAAACATCAAGTTTCATCTATGCCAAGATGTGTTTAAGTTGACAAAACAATACTGTTTTTATTTTCCACAAATTATTGACTGTCTATGAAGTATTATGTATAGAATAATTAGACAACAAAAGACCCCATTAATCATTTTAGGAAAAATTGATTCAGACAGTAGTCTAATGATTAAAAGCATGAGATCAATGAACTGGATTTGAATCCTAGCTCTGCCACTTACTAGCTGGGTGACTGTAAGGGAATGACTGAACTCTGAGCTTCAGTTTCCCAGTATGGGGATAGTGACATGACTCCACACAGTGCTGCAAGAATTTAATAATATAACGTCTGTAGGATGCCTCACCCACGGCTTGTACGGTGGGTGGAAGGTATTCATTAAACGTTAGTCATCTTTATGATATCTGAGGACGCCAAAGAACAGGGAGATAGCCGTTTTTAAGGAAACTTAGTTCTGTTTTAGACTAATAAGCTTGAGCGCCTGAGGAATGGAGTTGTCCGGGGGGTCTCGGGCATGGTTTGAAGGTCAAGAGGAGACATTTACATTTTGGAGATAGAAACAGCTCAAACAGATTATGTGAAAGATCAAAGGAGAACGATGAGAGGAGCAATCCAGGGCATCCCAATATGTATGGGATGAGCAGAGAGGAACAACTATTAAAAGTGAACTAGAAGAGATGGTCAGAGCTGAAGAACCAGGGAAGGCTGATGCCACAGAACCCAAGGAAGACACAAGGAAAATGTGGCTGAGTATCTGAGGATGACGTCTGGAAATAGGTCTGTATTTGACATTGAAGAGAGAATTTCTAGCCTCCGTGTGAACAAATTCATTGGCCTGTGAGGATAGAAGCCGAGCCAAATGGAAGTGAAGAATGATTGCAAGCTCAGGGAGAGAGGCCAGTAGGCACACCCAAGAAGGCCGGCAGGGGAGAAAGAAGGCAGGGAGGGCGCTCGGCTTGCGAAGGGAATGGGCCTTGAAGAAGGTGAAGGGTGGGAACGGCCCGGTCTGCTAGCTGTTCTCGCACATCTGCTTTTGTTCCTTCTCCGTGTACACACAGACGGCGTTCCCCAGCCTCTGCCTACTACACGTGGCCCTGTAATGAATTCTTATCAAAGGAATGTAAGTTTAAAGTACATACCAATTTGAAGCCAATATGTTTAAGAAGTGGGTGTGCCTTCTGAAAGGCCTCTGGAAGCAGCACTGTCCTCCACTGCGCTCCGCAGGCCCTGGGTCCACACGCTGGGACACTCTTTCTCCTTGCAGTTCCATGGCCTCATCTGATGCTGGCTTTGGGAGGAATGCCCTCATTGGGAAATGCACAGTTTTGGCAACTCACTTTCTAATTTTTTTTTTTTTTTTTTTTTGGCTAGGGTCCTGGTTTCTAGGGCAATACACTTTCCTTGAAACCTAAATAGGCTTCTGATCTTTTTGTACCCAATCAAGTCCAAAGTTCTTATTCTGAAATGGTTCTCAAGACTGCTTTATTACTATTAATTTTTATTGCTACCATATGAATTACAGAGGCTTTGTAGCTCTACCAGGAAACCAGTTTTGTAGCATTTTAAAATAGGAAAGTGTGTTCTAAATTCCCAATGATGATATAAAAATTAACATCTGAAAGTCTGCACATCTTTAAGATAGAGACTTAATATAAGATAAATGTATGGAACTTGTCTTGCAATTTTGATATGATGAGGACACAGATTTCATCTCCCTGTGATTCTCAGAATAACATATGCAGACATGGAGATGGTGATCAGTTAGGACACAATCACAGACTCTCTCCTCTGGTTGTGCACAGGTGGATTCCTGTTTCTCTTATGACTTTTTTCTTGGGCTTACCTGCACTATGGTTGGCAGGGCTGATTCTTAATTTTCTCAGATAAGAGAATGAGGAGGTGGGAAGGTTGGATAGATAGGAAAGAGTTCAAGTAGCCCTCCAAATGCCCACTCTATCGACTACTGAGCACAGTTCTGCCAGTGGCACATTTTGCCCTTCTATTCGCTTAAAAGTCAACTCATTTTCGCAACAAGGGCACGCTCTGCATGGAGCACTGGGTGTTACGCACAAACAATGAATCCTGGAACACTACATCAAAAACTAATGATGTAATGTATGGTGATTAACATAACAATAAAAAATTTTTTTAAAAGTCAGCTCATTTTCTACCCACACATTAACCTTGCTCTGATAAAAATTTGACAAAGTATGCTGGATTCAATTATATGAAGTTGATTACGGGTGAAGATAGACAGCCTTCAGGGGAGATCAAAATCAGCAAAAGTGGTTGATTCACGAACATGACTCCAGCATGCTTGGTCTGACAGGACAAACCAATCCAAGGCAAGATCTGATGAAAATATTTATTTCCTTGACCTTAAAACGGTGCAAAGTACAAACAATATAACTTAACTAAAATTATCTTTCTGAAGCTCCCCTATTACATTACAAAGTGAGTATAATCATAATATTGCACCAGATTCCTAGTTTACAGGAAAAGAATTGCTATTCTCATTCTATAATAAGAGCAGCCAGCATCCTACAGACGAGGGCACCTTCTGGGGCACCTGGGTGGCTCAGCTGGTTAAGCGTCTGACTCTTGATGTCAGCTCAGATCATGATCTCAGTGTCGTGAGATTGAGCCCCACATTGGGCTCCATGCTGGGCGTGGAGCCTGCTTGAAACTCTCTCTCTCTCTCTCCCTCTGCCCTGCCCACCCCTCCCTCGCTCTCTAAAAGAAAAAGGCGGGGGGCACCTTCTCTGACAGCACCATCCCTGAAAGACATCTGATATTTTATTCTGTTCTTCCATTTCAGGAATTCTTAGACCAGGCTTATGAGAGTATTTTTAGAGTCACATATTTCAGCTGCATCTTATATACTACCTCAAGCAGGGCAGCCCCAAATAACAACAGCACCAAACATCACAGTAATTATTATTTATAATTACTTCCTCACAGTACGTTGGCTCATAAATTTTAATGAAGCTTTTTCTGCAATGGTGATTGTCAGCCTTCCTGGCATCTGTGGGATAAATGTTTATCCAAATAGAAATAATGTAGTCAAGTAATTTTGTAGCCTGACTCTTCCTCCCTCTACCCTAGAGGTGATTTCAAATGCATAGCATTTGAGGGGAAAGAGAGAGGCACTAGTTATCCTACTCTGGAAGTTCTGACATCCACACATTGACTCCTGATACTCAGCTGCCTGGCTGGGATATGAATTGGTGCAAAATAGCTCCTGGGCAGGCAGACAAATTTACTGTCAGCAGCTGGAAACTCATTCTTTCCAAGAGCCAGGAATGAGCTTAACTCCAGGAAAGGAATCGGGAGAAGCTGCTCCCCTTTTCCTCCTCTGTTTTCATTGTTAGCTGGAAAGAAAGAGGGTGAGAGAGAAATAGAGCATACTTTACAAAGACACTTGGAACAGAATGTGTCTTTGCAAAAAGAAGATGCAACATGAGTGAATTTTTACGTCACACGTATTTGTGTAGCAGATTCCATTTACAGAGCAAACTTCTCTAAGTGCCTTTAAAAATCATTGGTAGCCCAGTGATGGGTATTAAAGAGGGCATGTACTAAATGGAGCACTGGGTGTTATACGCAAATAATGAATCATGGAATACTACATCAAAAACTAATGATGTACTGTATGGTGACCAACATAATAAAAAATAAATAAATAAAAATAAATCATTGATTATTTGACAGAATCTGGGGACACAGAGATGGGAAAGGCCAGGAATCCCTGATGATCAAACATCACTGGGGAACAAAGAGGAAACATCTCTATAATTATATAGTAGATCTTTGAGAAAATGTGCTTGAATTTCAACCAAGTGCAATTAACATCTATGTTTTTGAAAAGATATGGTTTGAATTTGAGTTCCTCCAAAAGCACAGCCTGAGAGGACTTGGGAGCAGGTGGCTTATTTGGGAGCTAATCCTGGGAAACAGGAGGAAGTCTTAGGGAGAAGGAGATTGCAGAGGAGAAAAAGACAAGGTAAGGGTATATTATCAAGGTCACTGAGGTTGAGTAAGGGGGTCTCAATGAAAAGCACACAGAAAGCTTTCCAGAATTGTGCATCTGGAAGACAAGAGGCTGGAGGACTCATCCCCTGGCTCTGGTCCTCTATTAACTGAGGGTTGTGGCAGGGCTGGGGTTATTCCAGGCCCTGTACTTACTTCCTGGCTGTGCTTGCAAGCATGGACCTTGTGAGCTGTGCTGTAACAGAAAGGCCAGGGGGAGAATGCAGAAAGGCAGGTGCGATGTGCTTGAGGTGGAACAGTGAGCATGTACAGATCTGCCCATGATCAGAAGCTGGCAATCAGAAGCAGGCCAAGGTGATGGGCAGGGACCTAAGAGGCATCTGCTACATACATCCACTGAACAAGGAAACATCATTTCAGAGTGATGTCAATAGCACGGAGTGCTTCTAAATGTTCCATAGTCTTCCTTTGTAAAGGTGTATACACATTTGATGTCTCAGGTCACAGACAGTATCTGTTTCCTGCTCTTTTTAATTCTAAATTTTGTATCTGTTCTAACATTGTTGCTGTGCAGTTTCCTTAGTCTTTAAAGACTTCATTATTATACATATGGACCACATCTTCTTTATCCATTCATCCGTTGAAGGGCATCTTGGCTCCTTCCACAGTTTGGCTATTGTGGACATTGCTGCTATGAACTTTGGGGTGCGTGTGGCCCTTCTTTTCACTACATCTGTATCTTTGGGGTAAATACCCAGTAGTGCAATTGCTGGGTCATAGGGTAGCTCTATTTTTAACTTTTTGAGGAACCTGCACACTGTTTTCCAAAGTGGCCACACCAGCTTGCATTCCCACCAACAGCGTAAGAGGGTTCCCCTTTCTCCACAACCTCTCCAACATTTGTTGTTTCTTGCCTTGTCAATTTTTGCCATTCTAACTGGTGTAGGGTGGTATCTCAATGTGGTTTTGATTTTAATTTCCCTGATGGCTAATGATGTTGATATTACTCAGCCATCAGAAAGGATGAATACCCAACATTTGCATCAACATGGATGGGACTGGAGGAGATGATGCTAAGTGAAATAAGTCAAACAGAGAAAGACAATTATATGGTTTCACCTATTTGTGGAACATAAGGAATAGCATGGAGGACATTAGGAGAAGGAAGGGGAAAATGAAAGGGGGGGGGAATCAGAGGCGGAGACGAACCATGAGAGACTATGGACTCCAGGAATCAAACTGAGGGTTTTAGAGGGGAGAGGGTGGGGGGCTGGGTGAGCCCGGTGATGGGTATTAAGGAGGGCACGTACTGCATGGAGCACTGGGTGTTATATACAAACAATGAAACATGGAACACTACATCAGAAACTAATGATGTACGTATGGTGACTAACATAACATAATAAAAAAAATTATAAAAAAAGACTTCATTATACCTAACACCTAACACACCTACTTGTGTCATAACATGGGTTATTATTTCAAAAGAATGACATATTTAGTATTTCTAAATGGTTTTGACATTAGGATGGCTTGTTCTTTGATAGTTATTTTAAAGGAAATAACTGAGACATGTAACTCCATAAAAATGAAAGAAAAAAAGCATGCCCAAACCATGCCAGAAACAAAATGAAAGGCAGTTAGGAAAACAACTTATTTGTGGGAGAAACAGCTTATTTAAAAAAAAAAAAAGTGTCACAAATCAATAAGAATAAAGATACACAGCACAAAGATCAGTAACTTATATAGGAAAAAGTGAATATGGCAAATAAACATTGGAAAGACACTCCAGCAGATGAAGGTGAAAACACAAGAAATTTAAAATCGGTAATTAAGAGAATGATCATGTTGAATACTTCAGGGTTCAATGAAATAGACATCTCCTGCCCTGTTGCTGGAAGTATAAAATCATATTACGTAGAATGGCAACTTGGCAACATTAATTTAAAAACCCCAAAATCCTATTTCCTAGGACTTATCCCCACAGGAAGAAATAAATGAAGTAAAGAGGAATCAGAGCTAAGTCCCATTATTTAAGATGGCAAAAAGAAAAAACAGGCAAAAAAGAAAACTAGAAGCAAGGGATTGGTTAAATAAATTATTCCTATATTGCTACTTAAAATCAGGCTTTCAAAGTATATTTAAATATTTTAGAAGAGGTTCATAACATGCAAGTGAAAAAACAGTTGGTAATGCATTGTATATTTTGTTTTTAAAGTATGGGATATACATACAGAGAAAACTTGGAAAGTTACACACCAAACTATTAATAGCTATCTTTGGGTAGTAACATTTCTGGTGATTTCCTTTCTACTTTTCTTTATTTGCATATTTTCTACATTGCACATATGTACTTTTAAAATACTAATCAAAACGCTTTTCCTTTTCACAAAGTCTACACCAGTGTTAAAATTAATTATGACTAAGCCTTGAGCGGGTGGCTCCAACGACTTTTTCTGTCTTCCTCCTTTTCTTTCTTTTTTTTTTAAAGATTTTATTTATTTATTTGACAGAGAGAGAGAGAGAGCACAAGTAGGCAGAGAGGTAGGCAGAGGGAGAAGGAGAAGCAGGCTCCCCCCTGAGCAGAAAGCCCGACGCAGGACTCGATCCCAGGACCCTAGGATCCTGACCTGAGCTGAAGGCAGACGCTTAACCGACTGAGCCACCCAGTGCCCCAGTCTTCCTCCTTTTCTTTCAGGAATTTCTATCGTCTAAAAAAAAAAAAAAATCAATAAAAATTAAAAAATTAAATAAAAGAATACATTAATGATAAAGCCAAAGCTTAAAGAGTTACTCAAAATTCTGTTTGTTCTTCTTCAGTTAAGTCTTTTTAGAGGAAAATTCCAGAAAGAATTTGAAGGTTCCAGGGATAGAAATCCCAGCTCTTTTATCATGTAGCACCAGAATATACAAGGATAGTGAATATCTAGTCATTTAGAAAGACAGTGATAGCAGGATAGGACAAGGGAAAGCAGAAGAGAGAATGCAGATGAAGACAAAGAAAAGCAGGTACAGAATTACAGAACAGAGCTTGGATTTCGACATTTGTTTTTGTCCTAAAAATAAGGAAGACTATTGAAAGAGTATTAATCCTTTCGGTTTTCCAAATACGAACTTCTGTGTATAAGAAAACATCAAGAGTGGGGAACTGAAAGAGAAATATCAAAATCCACTCAAACTAGAAAGTAAAAATGGAAAAATTCTTTAAACAGAAGAAATTTAATGATAATGCTTTCCCGATGTGCCCACACCCTTTCCATGGGTTCAGACCTCTAATTGGAAATGTAACCCAAAAAGTAACTTAGTTACCGGAAGTTTCTCTCCTAATCATACTTCTGATTTCCATATGCTCTTGTCAGTTTTTCCAACATTTCAAGGTGATGTGCTGATTATACAAAAATTATACAAAAGCATAAAGTTAAGAAGAACATATCAAAGGTTCTGACATATTCAAAAATGAGCAGAAGGTTGAAATTCTCCTAAGCCCTTTCTTTTTGGTGGTCTATCACTGCCAACATTGTCAACTCAAATTCATTGCAACAGTGTTCCTGTGAGAATGGAAAAGGAGACAACTCCAAGGACTATGATTCACCACACTGTAAGTGATTCATTTGTCACTCTGATCACTTTTTTTTCTTTGTGCAATCTTTCTCAATAGAGGAGGCTGACACAATGATCTTAACGTAATTGAAAATAGAACTGGAGGATATATTTGCTGAATGTGGAGTCCAAATAATGGATTGAAACATGGAGAATCGAATCAGAAAACTGAAGAGCATGGGCACAGGCAGAGCAATAAGGTGAGGCAAAATAAATAAAGGAACAAGAGTGCAAGAGCAAAGTGATGGTCAATTCAGAGGCATATGTACAAGGACATATGTCCAAAACGAGGACTCAGAATTTGGGGTATGATGGACACTTACCCAGAATCTAAACTATATACAGACATTAGCATTTAGGGGCAGGCATGCAGTTTCTAAAGAGGCTGAGACGCTAAGGAAGGAAATCTGGGCAGGAACCCACCTACTGGAGAACTGGGGCAGTGGGTAAAGGAACCTAGAAGTTTCCAGTTTCTAGGAAATTGGGATCCCAGGAAGACCAGGTGGAAGATCCATTTGAGACTGAGCAAGTGAACAAGTATGTTTGCATTTCCTATATTCCCTTCATCCAGGAAAGACTGGTCTCAAAGAAGGGGTGGAGTCAAAATAATAAGTAATTATTTCAGCTGGTCCAAATTCGCAGGTTTGAGAGCTATAGGAGAAATGAGACAGATAATTAACATGGGCTGCATTCTCTGTGGACCTCTCTCGAACTTTCCTAGTTAGACATTTTCTTTTTCACATACTTAGAGACTTCCAATGTCTTCTAATCTGCTCCCAAAATGCAACAATAAATTAGACAAGCAGAATTAAATAATGGTAACATAATGTAGCACGTGTCTCTTGTTATTATTTCCTGCTGTTCCCATTGCTAAACGCTATGTATTGCCCCCCATCGAGTGAACTGTACTCTCCTGATTTCCCTGTTAGCTATGCTGTGATCGTGGGCTGGCTTCTTGAACTATACTGGAAGATTCATCTCATTTTCCTTTCTGTGTCAAGATAGGAAGCAGAAGCTAGGGGACAATCAATCAAGAGGTAAAGTATGCTCTAGAACGCAACCTCAAGGTTAGAAGTCAGGGAAGATCTGGGGATGTACCAATGTTGGTCCTGACAGGCGCTTGTGCCCACCAAGACACAAGGAATTTCAGGGTCCAGATGCAATTAGTCTGGTTTTGATTCCTAGGATGACAATTGTGTGTCTGGCTAAAAAATACCCAATTCTGTAGAAATCGTTGCTGTAGATGCAGAGATCTATTCTGCATGCCAGATGACACAAGTTTACAAAAAAGCTTTTCTTGGGGGCAGGAACAGCCTTTATAAGTCATCAATTCACCATTCTGCTTTCTTTAAACTATTGCACCCAGATTAAGACACATTCATTTACAAAGCTTCTGTTAAGGATGGAAAGCAAACCCCCAAACCACAGATGCCATATTTGACAAAACAAGACATTTTTCCTTAGGCATGTGACTATAGCTTTTCATTTTAGTATCATTCTTCCTACTTTGTCCTCAGGGAAAATCAAGAAGAGTTGACAAACTTCACATACACATCAGTATCCCAGCATTGTATTTCCAGGACAGATGGCTCAGACAGCTCATCTATTCAACTCATAATGAATATAGTCACCTCTTGGAGTATTCTTACATCAAGTATTCCCCTTTCGGTGGGCACCCAAATTGAATTAAATTCAACAATGTACTTTTACCAAAAAAGTGTTGCTCTTTTGCAAAGGTCCACCCTTCCTATCTCTATCAATAATATTTCAGTCCCACTCTAAGCCTTGATCTTAAATGACTATGCCTTCTGCAATGAGGATCAGCAACCTTCAATGTACTTTCACTACACTACATAGGCAAACTCCCACTGCCTATGAAAGCAAGTCTAAACAGGGGTGGACCCAGGCTTTGTGAGGCCTGAGGTTTGTACATTTTGGTGGTCCCCTAGCATCTTGCAGAACTTCCAACATTTCTCACACGGGAGGTCAGAGAGGTATGTCCCTATGTGGTGATAGTGGGGAATTCTGACTTGGCAATCTCAAATTGCCAGGGGAAAGTCTTAAAATTATAGATCACAACTTTCTGAGATTGATTGTTGAGCTTTTAACTTGGTCCAAGACACAAAGATTAACAAGAACAAACCTTTGTGGAGTCTTTCTATCTACAAGCTACTATGTTAAGCAATGTACATTTATTATTATTCATAACCATATTATGAGGTAGCTATCCTAATTGTGCTCATTTTTGTGGATGGAGAAACTTGGACTGGGAGAAGTTAAGAAGCCATGATTCAGGATTTGAATTCAAGCAGTCTGACCTCAGGGCGTGTGCTCCCAACCAGAAGGCCACGCTGGCTCCTGGGAAGTAGAGCTCTTCCAGGCCATCTTTTTCCCTTATATATTATTTCCTCCAACTTTTTAAAGGTATGAATAAATATCCCTCAACCTGGACAACTGAAATAATGGGAAGAAAGAATGGTGATGATTATGAGAACAGCAAATATGTGAATAAAATTTGGGAGTACAACCCAAAAAATTTCACCACCAAATACCCATAAAGTAAACGAGCATGCTCATAACTCTGTTAGACATGAATATATTCATTCATGTATGCAACACGTACTCACATCTCCCATGGGCCAGCCACTATACGTGCTGAGTTAAATAATGGAGAGTCCATGACCCATAGGTGCTCACAATTTGGTGGAAGAAAAAGAAAGTCAAAAACTACATGATAGATTGTTCATGCAAACATCAATTAACCATATGACTTGTAATAGTGCATTTCTCACTGCCCTATTGAGTCTTCATCACATAAATACATGAGTTAGAAGATTAGGGTCCTGGTAGATTGCCCTGTGGATGAGATGTTCTAAGCCTATGCTTCCCCCACCACTTTCCTTCCCATTGCTTAGTTTTAAGGGACCTTGGGCTATTTCTGCAAGAGCTGCCATCTCCCATGGACAGTCACCTAGAGACATATCCTTGTGTACCCCAGCCCCTGTTCTAAAAGATACCATGGAACAGTGGTTTTCCAAGCTGAGCTCTCCCTGCCTTCATCCCAGTAAGGGGTTGGGAAGTTGGAGGAATGAGACTCTGGGCTTCCTACCCTTCTTAAAACAAATGGATTTCCTCTAGTAATTGGGATTTTGTATAACCTTCCTCTGAAGAAATGACTCTGTAACCTAAAAACATATTTGAAAATCACTGTGGCAAATGCTAACGAGTTTGAGGAAGTGAACTTCTCTTTGAGACAGAGAGAGCATTGGAACCTTCCACCATTTTAGTTCATGAATATCCAGAGACATAAATTAGAAAACTGAACTACAGGGGAATGGAGAGAGAACACTTCTAAAGACCTCAATAGCTAAGAATGGATCGAATAGAAGGGAAAAGAAGGAATCAAGAACAAAGTTAGCAACTGGAGGAAGTCAGATTATATTTGGTCTTGAAAGAGGGAAGGACGATAGGCAGATTAGGGAAAGAGGAGAAGGGAATGAAGGAACAGGTAGATTCATGGCTAGATAGTGTTCAAGGCCCTGAAGTTTTGATGCTGTTCTTCCAAGCACACATACACTCTGTCACCAGCTACTCCAAAGGATAGGCCTTCAGCTGGAAGCCACATTTTGGTCAGCCTAAGGCTGTTCTCTGGCTTCAGAAGTCAGGAGGAAGTCTGAGAAGAGTATCTAAGTCCACCAGATCCATCCTTAATCTTAATAGACTAAAGTAGACTTACTTTCAGCTCTTCATGAGCAGACACAATGTGACAAGAAGTACTTTAGGGGCAACTGGGACCTGTTCTGTAGAAAAGCAGTTATCAAACCTTATTGTATCAGGCCCATTTGGGAAGGTTTTTAGAAATCCAGATTCCCCAGTTCTGTTCACAGAAAAATTCTGACTCAGCAGGCATGGGATAAGGCTCAAAATCTCAATTTTTAAATAAATGCTCCAAATGATTCTGACAAGGATCTGCCTCTGGGACCACACTTTGGGGACTCTCTCCCTGCAGAGGCCATGGTTTCTGTGCTAAAATCATTAACCAGACCTTCTTCAGGAAAGAGTGGTGCTGGTAAACCCCACTGAATCAAAACCGTTCACCCAGGCCCCTGCTTCATATACAGCATTTTGTGGTTATTATCATACATGAATTTCTCTCACATTCTGAGATTAGCCCATCTGCAAACTCAAGCATCTCCCAACTGTAGAATCGCCTCTATGCTATTGGATTAGGTCTGACAAGGCCAGGCTAAAAGTCTCAGCACGTGCAGCTTTTTACCAGTCCCAGGCTAAGCAGCCTGTCCTTTCATCTCTGCTTTTAGCCCTTGGTAGCTATATTATTACAAAACTCAATTTAGAATTTCACTCTCCAAACCAGACCTACAGACCTTGTTAGAGCATTCACAGAAGCTAGCCATAGAGCAAAGTGAGAAAAACACTTTCAATTCTCACTCTCTTGTTTCCAATAGATTATAAATTTGTGAAGAAGTGAGCGGTAAAGATGAAACATTCTGAGCTTTGTCTTGACCCAGGGGGTAATTGCTTTGCAAAATATGAAGGAAAACAAAAACACTACTATATTAAAAAGAGAGGAGGACAGATCTATTGGCTAAAATAAAATGAAATGATTTCTATAAGCCCATTTTCCCCCACAATTACCATAAAGGGTCAACAATGTGTCTTAAGCCTCTCGGTCAGCCTTTCACACAGCTGGTCTAAGTTGAAGAGTCCAAGGAAGGTGGCCGCACTAAGACACTTGCTGCTAAAAGCTCCTTCATTCCTTTACTTAACAAGGTACTGTTTTAAAATTCAAATACCCTTAGGCTATTTGAGAGTTAGTCTATCAGTCATGTGTATCAGTCACGGGTAACATAGTATAAATTAATATTCAGCTTCTGATAAACTTTGAAAGACTAGGGTTTCAGAATCAAGGAGCTTGATTTTACCAGCAAGGCTCCTTGTGAGAATATAGCCAAGAAATCAAATGGTTTTTCCAGTTTTCCAGTTTGTAAATTAAGTAAGAGCTGGAGGAGGGTCCGCCATACTTGTTGCCTGCCTCTCTTCCCAAAATTAGGCGAGATTCTTGCTCCAGTGAGCCAGATTTGAGCAGGACCTACTTTCCAGTATGTGCCACTTACTGTTGTCATATTGTCGGTAACAGCTAGGTATAAAAGATATGGGTATGAGCTTTCATTTACTCATTCTCTCATTCAGATACTGCTGAAAAATAAAAACTTCCTTCTGGCTTGTCCTCCATTTGCAAAGATTTGCATCCTTTGCTCTGATCCTCAAACCTGATTTTCAGGAAAGCCATCTATTGTCAGGAGGATCTCCTTTCTTTTATATGCCAGCATGTGGGAGTATAAAGCAGTACCTCTCTATAAAGATGTACCTTTCAAATATGGGTCAATAGTGTCGTAATCTTCTGCTAATATTATTAATAATTTTTTGAGGCCTAGAAGAGTGGTACTCAAAATGTGGTCTGGGAGCCCCCAAACCCTTTCAGAAGGTCTCTGAGGTCAAAATTAATTAAAAAAATAAATTTGCATTTTTCATTCTCATTCTTTCACATGTCATGTGACATGACATTAGCTATAGCAGCAGATGAATGAGCAAGCAGATACAAAAATCCAACTGTCCTCAATTAAACCAAACATTAAAGAAATTTGCAAACATATAAAACAATGACACTCTTCTCACTATTTCTTTTGTTTTTCAAAATGTAGTTATTTTTCATTAGAAGTATGTAATTTATGTTTACAGATAATATGCTTACTGTTATTTTAAAATGAATGAATATTTAAAATTTTTCCATTTTAATTTCTAATATAGTAAATATCAATAGATGTAACCCACAAATATGCAGGCTCTTTGGGGTCCTCAGTAATTTTTAAGGGTGTAAATGGGTCCAAAAAATGATGAGAACCATATGAGGCACATTACATAGACTATGTTATTCTTCAGAACAACCCTACAGGCAAAGATTATTATCTTTGCTTTATAGAAAATGAAACCAAGACATAATGGAGTTAGATAATTTGCCCAGAATCAAACCGTCAGACACCAAAACCCATGATCTCTCCTCGTGCTCTCTTGCTGCTCTTATTAAAGCTGGCCTTGTCTTTGGCAAACTCTGAATTTTTCAACTTGTGTAGCACACAGGTTTTCCTGGCCTCTCTGTGACTAAACCATACTTCCCAATGGCTTTTGTTGCCCAAGTTCTCAGACCATTTGTTTTCCCTTTTCAGAGGATACTGAAGCACCTCTAAGAGGATTAGATAAAGGCCCTGGGCTCACCGGTATTTTTTTTTCCACACAGACACTCATTCAGTTTTGAATGAATATTAATGGATTTCCTTCTGAAGCAGACATTAATGGCCATATATGTGTTCAAAGTGCCAACTCATTAGCAATATCTTGCGTTTCAGTAGAATTATCCAATGAATGCCCACTGGAACAATAAAGGAGGACCATGTGGATAGTGAAAGCAAACAAAAGAAAGAGAAGTTTGAAATGTACCATATTACTCAAATTACCAGGAGTATGAACATATGAAGACAATGCCATGTAACGTCTATAATTTAAATTCTTCTACACCTTATTTAATAAATGAATGGTTTTATATGGAAAATATTAATCCAAAACTATCTTTTTGGGATGCCTGGCTGGCTCAGTCAGTTAAGCGTCTGCCTTCGGCTCAGGTCATGATCTCAGGGTCCTGGGATTGAGTCCTGCATCAAGCTCTCTGCTCAGTGGTGAGTCTGCTTCTAATTCTCCCTCTCTCTCTGTGATCTCTCTACTCTCACTTTCTCTCAAATAAACAAACAAAACTACTTCTTCATTGTGCTAAATACCCACTTCACCCAGTTCCATCTTACTCTGTGCTGTAGGCGCCTAACTTCAGCGAATTGCTAAAACAAAGCTCCTTTGCTGGCTACCCGGGGTGCTCAGCCAATGAAAGGTACAGGTAAAAAGTCAGAGGGCAGGAGGAATGAGAGATCTGAGTGTTTCTTCCCTTGGCTACTTCTCTGCTGAGCGATTGACTGGCA
Organism: Neomonachus schauinslandi; assembly: GCF_002201575.2. Taxonomy (NCBI): domain Eukaryota; kingdom Metazoa; phylum Chordata; class Mammalia; order Carnivora; family Phocidae; genus Neomonachus; species Neomonachus schauinslandi. The sequence continues at coordinate 41,044,697 of NC_058409.1, read as the reverse complement.
GGGGCTGTGTTATTCAAAAAGACCAAGGCTACAATCCACAGGACCTCTTCAGCCTCTTCTACCTCTCCAGCTATGGCTCTTTCTGGTTCCCCTTCCCATCAGTCCAAGGTGGTGAAAATAGCCCTGGGGTCTGCACCATCCCTTATTGCTTCTCTAAATCCTACAGATACCTTTGTAAAATCAATAAACTCTCCAAAATTGTCCGGTGTCTTTCTCTCCCAAACACTGTTGATACACTCATCCACTTCAACTCTTTTTAATTTTATGTCTCCTTTTTATTTTTATTTTTAGTTTATACTCTGTAATCTTGCATATGATGCTTTATAGACATTCTAAGATTGACTAAGTTGTTTTCAAAGATTGTAAACTTTTTGATGGTGGAGACCATGCCTTCCATTTCCTCGTGTCCATTAGCAGGTTGAGCAAAGTGATCTGTATCAACTGATGCTTGGGTTGCTATTTCTTTTAACTTGCTGGTTGGTGTATCACAGTGGCAATGCCCAGGACTAGCAAAGGTAGTGTTATGAGAGCAGAAGTTGAAGGGAAAATAAGAGCATTCCTAACTGAAAATAAGTGTTATCCAGCTTGGGAAATGCTGTGCTTTTTCCTTAAATCTGACTTGAGAAATAAATACGGAGTAATTATAATGCTTCATTGGCCCCCAGATTTCAGCTGTGTTTATATAATGCCAGAAAAACTGGTCAGTTCAGTATCACTTAATTTTTTCTAGGATTTTATTTATTTATTTGACAGAGAGAGAGAGCACAAACAGGGGGAGCATCAGGCAGAGAGAAAGGGAGAAGAAGGCTCCCCGCTGAGCAGGGAGCCCAAGGCAGGGCTCGATGCCAGGACTCTGGGATCATGACCTGAGCTGAAGATAGCTGCCCAACTGACTGAGCCACCCAGGTGCTCCATCATTGTTGTTTTTCTGATGATTTGTTTAAAGTGATACTGAACTGGGGCACTTGGGTGGCTCAGTCAGTTGGGCAACTACCTTCGGCTCAGGTCATGATCCCAGGGTCCTGGGATGGAGCCCCGCATCAGGGTTCCTGCTCAGTGGAGAGCCTGCTTCTCCCTCTCCCTCTGCCTGTCGCTCTGCCTACTTGTGCTCTCTATCTCTCTGTCAAACAAATAAATAAAATCTTAAAAAAAAAAGAAAAATAACAATGACACTTGGTGACACAGACATAATTTACAGCTTAAATCAGAAGCTGTCAGTATCACTAGGCAATATCCTGAGGAAATTATGACCCAGTGTTTTAATAAGAGCTCTCCATGATTTCAATGATTTATAATTGTTTTTCCTATAGGGAAGGATATTAATTTCATGAGCACTTAAACAAGCTGTATGGGTTTGCCTTCCCTGCGCAGTTGATGATTTTATCTAAATTATGGCTCTAAATACCACAAAACACCTCACTTGGGCACATCAAAATTTCCTCTGGGCTGGTGAGAGAAACCCAGGTGTCCTAAAGATGCTTCACCTTGTCAGTCTGCTTGGATATTTCATTACCATGTTAGAACACCAAAATTAAGTTCTTCGTATAAATGTCTACCTACATTGGAACTAGAAATTTATGGCTCAAAAAGCCTATTTACAGTTACAGAAAGTATGGAGTTAGACAGGTGAGGTCAATATTGGTAAAATGAAGGTTGAGAGAAAAAAAATTACTTCTTTATTGAGCACACACAATGCGTCAGGTAGTACTATGCTAAGAACTTTAGAAACATCATTTTACTTGCTCTTTACAGAAAGACTATAAGCAAAGTATTTTTCTTTTCCCCAGTTTACAGATAGAAACACTGAGGCACAGAGAAGTTAATTAACTTGCCCAAGGTCACAACACTCATAAGTCTTAGGACTAAAATATGAATTCAGACAGCCTAGCTTCAGAGCCCATTCTTCATGACAAAACCACTACATGATATTGCCATCTTTGGGGAGTTTAGATACAAGTAAGCCTAGAATAGGCCTAAGGTTAAAATAACACCCATGTGATCAGGCAGATTTAACATTGTTGTTGATAAATACATGGAGATAACAACACAGTAGCAAAGGGAGGCTTCTGAGAGGTCAGTTAGACTTTCCAGCATCCTTACCCTAAAAGTCATGCATGTAAATAAAAAGATCCTCTTACTCTCACTCTGACCCACTGTGATGATCCCAAGTCACCTAATGACAGGGAACGTGATTTTATAAAATGATATCATGGAAGTAAAAAAAATTAGAAGGGCAAAGGAGAGCAACTGAAAACATGAAAGGGGGCAAGGTGATACTGAAGAAAGAAAAACTAGTATAAAATGACCTGAGACCAGGGAAAATATCACTTGGTGACCGCTGAGTGGAGGGGTCAGCCCTGAAGGACTCATGCTGATATTCCTGAGAAGCCAAGACAAATTGGCTTCTCTTTCCTGTCCCCCAAGTTAAGTAAATGTGCAACGCAAAAAGACTTTCATTACAATGTTTAATTTGTTTCAAGTTTTGGCAATTTAAATATTCAATTATCTGGAACATTGCTTATGCCGAATCCCCATTCTCTGCTACTAAAGCTGGTATTCCCATTTTTAGAAGGTTGGAGAGCAGCAGTCTTGGCTAGAAGTCCCGTAGGAACTGGGATGACTGGGGAACGACAAAAGATAACAATCTGGATGGGATATATGGTCAGGATACATTTCTGGAAAAAATGTACTCCGTTGATTTTGGCTACCTCTTGATTTTTTTTTAATCCAGGAGTTAAAACGTTCAAAGTTACTCTAAAGGCAGTGGGGAAAGCTACATGGCCAGCAGAAAATTATTTAATCTCTCTGAGTCTTGGTTTCCTCATATGTTTAAAAAAATCTATGCTAACCCTAACGTTTTGAGGTTGTCGTAAGCATTAAAAATAAAATGTGCTCATGTGCCTGGGTGGCTCTGCCTTCAGCTCAGGTCATGATCCCAGAGTTCTGGGATCGAGCCCCACATTGGGCTCTCTGCTCAGTGGGGAGTCTGCTTCCCTGACCCTCCCCTGGCTCATGCGCTCTCTCTCTCTCTCTCTTGCTCTCTCTCTCAAATAAATAAACAAAATCTTTTAAAAAATAAAATCTATTTAAAAAATAAAATAAAAATAAAAATGAAATGTGCTCAGTGGCTCACCCAGAGAATGACTCAAAAGTGGCACTTACAGAGAAAGGGTGTAGCAGAATGGGTTAAGAGAAAAGCCTCCAAAGCTAGGAGGCTCACACTGCGATCTGCTAACTACTTGTTAGCTTGAGACCCTGGGTGAGTTATTCACCTTCTTTGTGCCTCAGTTTCCTCATCTGTAAACTGAAGATAAAAATGGCATCTGTCTCATAGGTTTCTGAGAGGATGGCATGACTTAACACTCATAAACATATTCAACTATACCTGGCACATCAGGGATCACTGAATGTCATTTGCCCCAGGAATCTGGTGCCCCGCCCCAATGTCCCATCTCTATCCCACTGCTCCAACACACCTATGCCCACACACTCCCACTGTACGTTCCTCTCTTGCAGTTGTAACTGATCCTTAGCAGCCAGGTGTGTTTTAGTCCCTCCAGACATGCAGGTAAATTTTCTGCAAAAGCAGCAGTGAACTGCCATGAAGATGACTAAAGATTAAGCTTCAGGATCCTTCCAAGAGGTGTCAGCAATGGGTTCACACAATCATCTGCTTTTTGATACTTTCGCAAAAGGAATGCATTTTTATATCTTGTTCCTTAAAGAAGACTGCCAAACTGTAAATGCTATAGGTTCCAATAATCTAAATCCGCCTGCTCAGAATCTGAACAGTCAAGATCTGATAAACAAAGAGTAAGCAACAGACACTCTATATGAAGCTATGGTGGAAAAAAACCCAGAAAACAAAAACTCTCACTTTTGAAAGAGGGGCAGGGGAAGGGAAGGAAGGAGAGATAGGGAGAGAGAGAGAGAGGAGGAGAACAAGAACACTCATCCCTCTTCTTCAATATCCAGCTCCTTCTCACCCTTTGGGTCTCAGCTCAGTTAGCTCATATAAACCTTTCTTGATCATCTAACGAAAACAAGCTTCCCCTCCCCTATTGCTGTCTTTCACTTATCAGAGGTTTCTGATTGTTTATCCACAGCACTATCACAATCTAGAGTTTCTGAGTATTTACTTTCAATCTCAAATTCCTTCACAGTGTCTGGCCCATAGTAAAAACTCAATACATGTTGATTGAGTGACCTAATGAGTGAATCAGTGAATACATAATTCTACTTCATTCGTCAGTTCATGTCTCAGATGTAGATGCCCTCGGGAAGCCTTCCCAAAGTCCCCAAGCCTGGGTTAGGCTTCTTTCCTGTGTACCCTATGTTCACGCCTCCAGAGCATTTATCACAGCAGATGGAATTCTCTCTTCATTCTCTACCTCCCCATCCAGTGGTTGGCTCCTATGGCAGATGCTGTGTATCCTTTACCATTATGTCCCCAGGACCTAGAACAATGCCTACCCCATAGTAGGCACCCAACAGATATTTGATTTGATTAAATTATTTGATTGGGCATAAAAGTCTACAGGTTGGTACATTATTTTTAGGAAAGAAGAAAACTAACATTTATTGTTAATTTTGTGCCGAGTATTGAACAATTACAAGTATTTGTTATGGAAAATACTTAGCAGGGAAGGGGTGTGGGTGTTTTCTCTCATTTCACAAATGAGTACAGTGAGGCTCAGAGAAGTCAGGGCTTGAGGTCACAGCTAGTGAGATCAGAGTCAGCGTGCGAACCCCAGGCCGGCAGAGCCTGAAGTCCCTGCTCATGCTGCTGGACCACTCTGCCCCTTGGGGACACTCATTTCATGACCCACAGGGTGCTCCTTTCTTCTGTTTGTTGTCCTGTCTTCCCACATAGCTGGTTATCTCCACTGGGCCAGGAACAAAGTCTTTACCATTCCTCCCATTTTGTCAATGTTAAGAAAGTGGTTTAAACACAGTGGGATTGAAGGAGTTGCTGATTTCAGCTGCCTGAGAGAGTGAATGTTATCATGCATCTTGACATTTTGCACACAAGCATCAACTTCCTCTCAGGAGTGAAACTAAACATTGCCTTTCTCAATCTCTCAGGGAAAGCAGATGCTAAGTTAGAAGACACATGAAGGGGGAAAAGAACATACAAACGACAGTACCAGGAATGGTCTTGGCAGCTGCCGTTGGCTTCAGTGGTTCTCTTAAGGAATTTACCGGGGCAGAAAATGTTGGCTCCTTATAAATAGATGAAAGAATCTGAACACCACCCTGAAATCAGGGGGCACAGTGATTAGGCTAAATGAGCACCAAACGCAAAGATTACAGGTGGAAATATTTTCCCATTCCATTTTACTCAGGCTCTTCCTTCCACATACTCTTTTTTATATGCATGTTCCCCAACAGTAGAACAGGCATTCCAGAAATGTACAAGGAAGAAGCTAGTTGAATGTGTTCCAATCCCTCCTGCTGTGTATATCTATGTGTTTTAAACACAGATAATGCACAACCCACTCGTGCTGGTGGATAGTAAGTTAAAAGCAAAACAACTGATTTCTTTCTGCAACCATAAATAATTTCTTGGAACAGGTAATGAAGAATCAGGGGAAAACATGGAGCAATTACATAGTGTGGAAAAAGTACTTGCTAAGGATTAACATGCAGGATTTCGGATTGGATAACCTAAAGATCTCAAAGAAACCACGTGGCCTTCCTGGACCTCATTTACACCATGTAGTCAGTATATATGTGCTTTGGATAGAGTGCCCTGGTGGGAATCCTGTCTCTAATACACCCTAGCTATGACTTTGGGCAAATTCCTTTATCTTCCTGATTCTCTGTTTCTTCATCTATAAAATTGGGCTAATAATACCACCTTCCTTCATGGAGAAAAATAAATTCTAAAATGCATACAAACATGAAGTGCTTACTCTGTGGGTCAAAACTGGGTTCAAGAAATGATGCTCCATCAGTCATATCATCAAACGAGGGGTTAAGCCAGAAAACATGTAAGAACGTTTCCTGACCCAACTTTCTAGGTCTCCAAATACTCAGACCCAGAAATGCACAGAGCCTGTGGCAAGAGTATTTGAAATCACAAGCATTTGTCACAGTATAAGTGACAGAGAGTCAATGACAGAAGCCATCCAGGGGCTCCAAGAACCCGCCTTCTGTATTAAGGATGTCTTCCATTTTCTGTATTCTGATGTTTTGACACCTGGGGCCTTGTGGACTCAGGAGGGACAGCCCCTCTCAGAGTTAGCCAATTCCTGGAGACATTAAACAACTCACAGGCAGCTCATTTTTCAAATGCAAATGAATGAATCCAGAGCTCTGAACCCCCAACCACCTCCCTTACTGGGCTCTCCCACTTTGGGCCACTCTCCACCTACCCTAATCACCCCAGGGCCAGGTGCCAGAAAACCAGGGATCGCATCTATGCCCCCCAGGGTCTGCTGAAACTCTTCAAACTAACAATCCTAAACCTGCTGACCCTGCTGTGCCCATTCCCACCACAGAAACCACAATAGAGGCTCTTGTCACACACACCCACCCACTCCTGACCCACCCTGGTTATTCCCTTCATTCCCCTTGGGCCCCCCAGCCCATGCCTCCTTCTCTTGAGTAGACTCATGCATCCATGAGTATAACAAACTATGTTTTCAATGGCAGTTGTCTCCAGATCTGTTGGCCCTGCCATACTTAAATGATAATAAAACCTTAAAACACTGTTTTCCTCCATGCCTAGGGAAGCAGGGCTTGTTAGCTTTCTCTGGGTTTCCGAGTCCTTCTCTTGTATTAGATTCTAACTAGTTACACCCTGCATACACGGTTACTATATGGAATCAGAATCCCCTTTACTTGTATGTGGTCCAGCAGTACATATTTGACAAACAGATGGCACCTTTGTGAAAAGGAAAAGGTGCCCGTCAGGGAGAGCATAAGTCTTAACAAGTGGCACTCCAGCTGGAGAACGGCCCCACTTGACCCTGTGGCTGGTGCCCTTGACCACTGTATAACTGTGTGTATCTGTGTGTGGCAGCCCTAGATTCTGAACATGCTGAGAATCAGTTTCCAATTAACTCAGCCTGGCCAGAGCTTCAGAAATGAAGAAGGGAGGGAGATGGGGAGAGAGGAAGAGAGGAAGAGAGGAAGCTGAAAGACAAGGAGTGATAAAGGGCAATGCAAACAGTAATGCCCTCTGCCTCCTGCTTACCTACCCCCGGCCCATTTAAACCTATTATTACCTAACTAAGCTATGGCTTTTTCTTTTTTTTTTTTCAGATTTTTTTTTATTATTATGTTATGTTAATCACCATACATTACATCATTAGTTGTCTTTTTTTTTTTATTTGAGACAGAGAGAACGAGAGAGAGTACATGAGAGGGGGGAGGGTCAGAGGGAGAAGCAGGTTCCTTGCTGAGCAGGGAGCCCGATGCGGGACTCGGTCCAGGGACTCCAGGATCATGACCTGAGCTGAAGGCAGTCGCTTAACCAACTGAGCCACCCAGGCGCCCCACATCATTAGTTTTTGATGTAGTGTTCCATGATTCATTGTTTGCGTATAACACCCAGTGCTCCATGCAGAACGTGCCCTCTTTAATACCCATCACCAGGCTAACCCATCCCCCCACCCCCCTCCCCTCTCGAACCCTCAGTTTGTTTTTCAGAGTCCATAGTCTCTCATGGTTCGCCTCCTCCTCTGATACCCCCCTTCATTCTTCCCTTCCTGCTATCTTCTTCTTCTTCTTCTTCTTTTTTTTTTTTTAACATATAATGTATTATTTGTTTCAGAGGTACAGGTCTGTGATTCAACAGTCTTACACAATTCACAGCACTCACCATAGCACATACCCTCCCCATAAGCTACGGCTTTTTCAAGTTAAGTCTTCATTCGTTAGAGTGAACTCTGAATTTTAGACTTAAATAATGCAGACCCAACTGAAAAAGGATACCCATGTGCTTTCTTTAAACAAGGAAAGTTGCCATTTATTCAGGGGAACCACACTGTCAAGTCTGGCTATCTACAGAGTCTAATTTCAATAATTGCCAGCACTTTTTGCTTTGCAAATTGCTATAAGCCTCAATGCTCTCATACTAGTAATCTAGATACTAAAAAAAATACAGGTGATATTCATCTTAGTGTTTGATGCTCTATTATTTTTCAATCTTCTCACTGGGAAGACATCCACCTATATAGGCTTTCTCAAAGCTAAACTATTTTTAAAATTAGAAGCAAAATTATACAGACCCCAGCTGTGAAATAGTTTTCTCCAATTAAAGTGAAAAACCACACTAAATTCTCTCCAATATATTCATAATAGCATTAAGCAGACATACAAAAAAAAAAAAAGAAAAGAAAAAAAAAGAAAGAATCAGACCAAGTACTTGGAATCTCTAAAATTTTCAAAATTTTGGATTTGAGAATCATAAAAATGATAATAAAATAAAAATGCAATTAGAAATGTTAACTCAGTGAAGGATAAAGGGGTTCATAAATATATTAATGGAATACAAAGTTTGTAACTAAGTACAAATTAACAATGATATTTATTCCAAGGCTGTAATGAACTTCCACACAGAGGAAGTATAACATGCCCAGGAAGAAATGTCAGTGTTTTCTAGTAGCTGTTAAAATGCTTTATTTGAATGTGGACTGTTAAAAATCCAGTGAGCAATCCAGTTTGTAGACTCAGAAAACCCCTACGCAGCACAGGCAAAAAGCAAACCATTGAGAGGAAAACAGGGGAGTCTTCCTACCCAGGCTCCTCCTCCTGATATATTAGAAATACTACTTGAAATCTGGCCTCAAGTTTGATGTTCCTGTGCCTGGTGGATTCCATTGGCAACCAAGCAGATTCATCACAGTGGTCACAACGTAGCACTTACCTTGACGTGACAGTGAACTTGGTAGAGTAGCAATCAGACGGGCTCAACTAGTGGGAGACCTGCTCTGGCACTGATTGTAAGGTAAGGCCAAATATTTATCCTCCCTATGTCTTGGTTTCCTAACCTGGAAATAGTCTTATTCATGGACAGTTTAAAACTAATAAAGTAATCAGAATCATATCAACAACCTCAGCCTGTCTGGGTAAAGATATGGAACTTTCAGCCCCCAACCCCAACCCCAACCTCTGGGAGGGGAGAGGTACTGGAGACCAAGTTAACCACCAATAGCCAATGATTTAATCAACAATGCTGATGTAAC
>NC_058409.1:41023453-41035493 GCF_002201575.2 Neomonachus schauinslandi | reverse complement strand
TCTACCCTCCTTCCCTGAAACTGCCCTATTCTTCTCTTCTCTTTGGCTGCTACTGAGTTCCATCCTTTATAATAAGCAGGTAATGGTAAGTGAACTGTGAGCTATTCTAACAAATTATCGACTCTGAGGGGTGGAGTAATGGGACCCCCCAATTTAGAGCTTGTAGGTCAGAATCAGAAGCATAGGTAGCCCGGACTTGTGAGTGGAGTCTGAAGTGAGAGAGGGCAGTGTGGCAGAACGGGGCCCTTTATCTCTGGGGTCTGTGCTAACTCCACATAGTTAGTATCAGAATTGAATTAAATTGTAGGACAGCTAGTTGATGTCTACAGAGAGCTGAAGAATTGACTGGTCTAGGAAACCCACACATTTGGTGTCAGAAGTGTGGGGAGGAACAGACTTTGTAGTATAAGCTAAGATGACTGTGGATACCCGAAAGAGTCAGTTACAAATTAATGTAAGTACATAAAAATACCATAAGCTGGGAAAAAGTTAATTGGTTATTAAAATACTATGAGATAAAAAATCATCAGTGCCAAGTATATTCCCAAATAAATGATTTGTTAAAATGGTTAAATGCCAAAAACTGTACACAGCTAAATATTTTCCAATATACTTACATGACAGCATAAAGCAAAGATCCCTAGAATTACTATAGTTATACCTATACTTAGGCATACCACCCTATTACTCTTTTGGGTTTTGGTATTTTTTGTTTGTTTGTTTGTTTGTTTTCACCCTATTACTCTTTATCCTATCATCCTCGGCATACCTAAATTCATTAAAATGGCCAAACTTTTTCAAAATTTTCTTCATTTAAGGTTGCCATCATTTAAGATTGCCATATTCAAGTAGACTTCTTAATTATGGCAGCTTGGTAAAGGGGAACAAGCCCAAGCATTAGTATCTGATAGACCCATCCTGAAATCAGCCACTCATCACATGATCTTGGGCAAGCTACTAAACTTGTCTCACCTTCAGATTTCTCAAGGCAAATAAGAATAATAATAATAAATGCAAAGTTGGATTGTTGTGGGAATTAGAGCTAAAGCAAAGATAATGCCTGGCGTATGGCAGATGTTCAGTAAATGCCAGTTACCTATAATATTTATACAGTTGGTATTTGCTTATAGAAGTTTATAATTACTCCATGAATGTTAATTTCTTTTTCCAACCAACTGTAAGTTCAGTGAGCACAAAATCTTTTTATAGTACTTCTTTTGAATGTTTCACCGTCTAGTAGACCAGTTGGTATACAGTAGCATAAAACCCAAATTCACATCCCTAGAATCATAGATACATTAAGAGTTCCTAATAACCCTAAAGAGGAAGAAATGAGACAGCTTTAATTATGAAGATAACAGTGGCCATCAAACTACTGTTGTGACTAAGGAGAGGGCAAGGTGGAGGATTCCTGAGTGGCTGACCCCTGAGGGAGTGTGGACATCCATGGAATAGGAGAATGGAAGCCCTTGAATGAAGTCCTGGGCTGAACTGGGCTGTGAAGAGAGTTGGAGGTTTTGGAAGAATGGTGGATTATGGAAGATTAGAGACAAATTTAAAGAGAGTTGTATGTCAGGGCTTTTTGAGTAAAGTGATGGGGAGGTGAGAAGCATGAGGAAGTATGAGTGTAGAGGCAGCTGAAAGATCTGAGTTAAGCTTAGGATGGCTTAAAGAAGAGCAATTTTCATCCATGAGTAAGACTTGCACAGAAGTAACTTCATTTCAACCGCCCCAGAAAGGTCAATGAATCAGCTCTGGTCTGGTACTGGCATTGAGTGTTTTGAAGAAAATACGTTTGTAAATACAAAATACTTTATAATTCTCAAAACCATTTATATTATTTGAAATATATCTGTTTTACATTAAGAACAGATAGTTATGTACCACTACATTTCTGTTAAAAACCTAGATTGAGAAGTTGCTAGAGATTATTAGACTACATTGTTTTACATAAATGATCACAACAACCATCTTTAAGCACCTGTAAGGTATAAAGCAGTGAGGAGAAACTAGGAGCTGTCAGCCAAAGGAATGTTCTTTTAGTAGCAGAAAAAACACGGTCAGAGAATTGAGAGATGTCTGGTTACAAAATTAATTTAATTTTCAATTCACCAAAGCTTCTCAGAGTTAAGGGGCCTTTCTTAAACCTGAATATGAAAGTTATTTCGATATGACAGTGGGTTGCCTAAAGCTCAAAAGGAAGAAAATAAATCAGGACCCAAATGTGAAGCAATGAACATAGCTTTTTCTGTCTCCATAGACAGAACTGTGTGTTTAAGTTCCAAAGAGGGACCCTCTCAACAAAAATGACTTTGGGGACTGGAAGAGTAGTGAAGGGGACTACTTTTCCAAGCTCTTAACACCAGTTCTAATTAGACTTGGAAGACTCCAGAGTTAAAAGAAGAAAAAGAGTAAGAGTCTATTGTAAACTTCCTAAAAGGATGCCTGTCTGTGTACATACCTACATCTTTAAATTTACTCCTAAGAGCTTTAAGATACTTAAAGGTCACTCAGTTTATACAGATATTTTAATAAAGTGTTATTTATTTTTTAGAAAAGTTTAAATGCTGCACTCTGGGATTTATCTTTCTTTCAACTCTCACTATTTGAGGAAGGAGATTTATCATCAGTGCTAAAGATCAACCCTGGGGCCAGCACAAAATGGTAGTAGATATCAGAAATGTCTCAGAAGAAGATAGAAAACACCTCTTGGGAGCAAATGCCTTTTTATAGCTCAAGTCAGTTTGAGTGGCAGAGGCACAAATAAACAGGAAAAAGGAGTCAAAACTTACTGTGGAAATGTTCCACACCATTGTACCCATATATTACATGATACACAAAAAAAATGCTTACTACATAATTCTCTCTTTGTATGGTATGACTAATTTTCATTTCATTCTTATATTACCTTGAACCTATTACCCACATACATTTTTTTTTCTGTTTCTCACTTGCTATTCTCCTAGTTCTCTCCCAACATTTAGTTGAAGAAATTTTGATCTTCTGCAGTAGTGGAAAGAGGCAGAAAGTTAGCCAAATGGTCTCAAAACTTATTGGGAAATCTTCTGCTTAGAGGAAAACCCTGTTTAAAGTAAATATTTTATTTCATTTGTTTTGTTTTGTTTTGTCTGTGCGCATAAACATAACTCAAAGAGCTGAGAAAACAGTCTAGACCACGTTCAAAGTTTTATCTGGAGCTTTATAAAGGGACCAAACCTAAGTTTTCTCTATGTATGATCATTTACCTTCTTCTTTATAGTGCCCAGGACAGCATGCTTCCTATGACCTAAAAGGCTAGATTGACTTTGCCTATTTTGGAGATTACAAAAGTGGAATTGAGGGCTGCACAGACTTGTTCAAGGTCATACAGATGATAAAAGGCAGAGCGTAGCTTCTCACTGATTGTTCCTTCTACCACCAGCACAACACATATTTGGATTTCCTTTCTTCTGAAGACTCTAAGAAGGATCACTTGACAACAAGGCATAATTTAGCCTCCATACCTTAAAGAGGCATCACTCTACTGTCTTTGAAACAGAATAGAATTTTCCAAGCAAAGAACCTGGAAATGGAGCCTATGGACGCCATGGGGACAGAACAAGGCAGAAAGCATTTCCCTTAAATACATCTATGCTCAATGCCCTAGACTGAAGAACATTGTCATTTCAAAGTCACTTACCCAAATCTGAAGCTTGATTCTCTTTTCATTTTTGAATACAGTTTTTACTTTGAAATCTATCCCAACTGTGCTGACGAATGCAGATGTAAAGGAGTCATCTGCATAACGGAACAGGAAAGATGTTTTCCCCACACTGCTATTGCCGATGATGAGCAATTTGAACATGTAGTCGAAGTTCTGATCAGAGGAGTCTTTCTGGCCATACCGGGCATCTTGGGAAGAGGCCATCTGTGGTTAAAAAAAAAGAGAGAGAGCAAGAGAGAGACGTGGATCAGTCTTCCATTTGATATGAAGCTAGCAGCACATTCATTATTGGCCTTGCCAGAAACAGATGTCAGACCACTCAGGAGACCAGTTGAGCATCCTCCCCAGTTTTCCTCTGATGCTGGTATCCATGGCAATAATTCCCTGCTGGAAGACAGAACAGCAAATCTTACAGCTCTTTCCAGCTGTGTTGGTGTTTGTCACTGCTCAGCATTCAGAACCAATCAAAGACACCAAAGGAGACATCTATAAGGGTTACATGAAAAGCAAAGATATGAGGAACTGGCCAGAGCATGTGGGCTCTGAAACTTTATAATCCCAGTGACGGACACACCAAAGTGGCTGAACAGCAGGGTGTTTCTTACTGAATTATCTGAATATTAGAGTCTCTCTTATTTCCTAGGAAAGTGCACCCAAAGCATGTATCTATTTCATCTATTAACATCACATTAAAGCAACATCCTAAAATAAATGGCAGTCCCTTCAAATTAAAAATGAGGATGGCAAGTATTTATAGTTCAAACACTGTGAGAAACTTATTTAACCCTAACAACAACCCAATGAAGTAGGTTCATATGCAAATGAGAAAATTGAGGCTCAGAGTTATTAAGTAATGTGCTCAAGTTCACACAGGTGATGAGTAGTAGAAGACAGAATTCAAATCAGGTAATGTCGTGACAGGGCTCACGTTCTTAACCTCTACCCTAGCTCTCAATGATCACTAGGGAAATATGCACATGTGCTCTAAAAGACAGTGTAGGAAATATTCATTATGAAATGCAACACTGAAGAATCCTAGCTGGGTTTAAACCTAGGCTCTACCATTTCCTGGCTGTGTGACTTTGGGTTGGTTTATTATTTTAAAATGGTGTGTCTCAGTTTTTTCTCTTACATGAAATGGGGAAAAAATATTATCTAACTTGGAACATTTGTAAAAGAATAGATGATATATCTGTAAAGCAGATATGTGAAGCACCTAGCATAGCATAGAGAATGATCTTTATTATTAATTATAAATGCTTTATATGGATGTTGATTTTTTTCTCACTTTTTTGATGATCACCTAATATCACCAAAGTTGATGCTGCATTACTTCTTAAGGATTTTATTCATTTATTTTAGGGACAGAGAGAGACAGAGAGCAAGCAGGGGGAGGAGCAAAAGGGGAGGGAGAGGGAGAGAATCTCAAGCAGACTCTGGGCTAAGCATGGAGCTAAGGTGGGGCTCGAACCCACGATACTGAGATCATGACCTGAACCAAAACCAAGAGTAGAACACTCAACCAACTGAGCCACCCTGGCACCCAGTGATGCTGCATTACTTCTAAGTGCCATTCGGCTCAAAAGAAGTGTTTAGATGGTGAATCCCACTGATTAGTGCATTTACTTACATTTTCTGATGCTATGAATTCTTTGGCGATTGCTGTGGTATCCAACATACCCCAACATAGTAGCCACTAGTCACAAATACCTCCTTATATTTAAATTAATTAAAATCACATAAAATTTAAAATTCAGTTCCTTAGTCACACTGGCCACATTTTATGTGCACAATAGACAATAGCCACAGGTGGCCAGGAGCAACAATACTGGACAGACAGGTACAGAGCACTGGCATAACTGCAGAAAATTCTATTGGGCAGTGCTAGGCTAGACAGATAGTGTTTTTTTCATTTCCAATAAAATCTGATCAATAATTATCTTTCTCTTGGGGAAGGTGGCCAAGAGAGAAGCCTAAGAAGATAGTAGAATGCTTGAAACAGTAAATAGTGCTCAACCTCATCTAAGACAACGTCAGCTGTTGAAGTCACATGCGTTGTGTTTATAAACAATTAAGGCAAAGGGGGAAAAGGGGGAAAAGGAGATGGTGAGACAAACATATCCTCTTTCTGCAAATACTTAGTGCCAGTAAGGGAACACAATTATATGTATAAGAATATAAGAATAAGGACAAACAGAAAATCTGTATGCATTATTAAATTTAAAGGCAATACAAATTTTGATTGAATTGCACACCACACTTATTAAATATCAGCTTAAGCATTTGTCTTTTTAAGTCCATGTAACCACACCAATGTCTTCAATAATTACAACTTGGAATGAGTGCTGGTGAGCGAAACTGGGCCATGACAACAGGCAGATATTATGATTTTCCCTTCTGATCCAGGCATCTACATGCTAAAGTAAACCTCCCCCAACACAAGCAGCCAGCCAAGGACAAAAACAGGATTATAACTGTGGACTATAAGTTTGAACAACGATGTCTTGCTCTGATGACTTCTGAAGCCCCAGAAAGTCAGGAAACTGTTTCATGTGGCACCCCCATTCCCACAGACATAGTCCTTTCACCAATTAATACAACCCTCCTCCCTATGGAAGTGCTAAGTTCAGCCAAGCCTGCAAATGGCCTTTATTAAGATCTTTTATATGAACCAGCCCAGATGTTAGGTTCTGGGTTAAGAATGTTCAGCTAAGCCACAGTCAGAAAATAGACACTACAACCTTCCTAGAGCTGCCCATACTCAGCCTGATAGCCTACCATATATTGCATCCCATCACTATAGGATGGTATCCAACTGAGTCCTGTGGATCTCCAGGATGCCTCACAAGAAAATGTGACCGACAGCTGCTATCAATCCCAAGTCCTATTCCAAAAGTGGATTACAAAACCTGCAGCAATATCAATATCATCAACATATAGACTTTTTGAATATAGTTATAGAGATTTAGATGGAGAAAACCATATTGGGGCTTTCTCTGGCATGAGAAATTGAAGATGTTTAATTTCAAGGGCTGATAGACCCTGCAGTATCAGCAGCAAAGAAGGTGGTGGGAGCACAGAAGGTGTCTAGGATGAAGGTGGACAAAGCTGGTAAACAGGTGTATCCAGAGCCTCTACAGGACTAATTAGAAGAGTTTCCTAACATGCTATTCTTGGAGATAATTTTTTTAACTCTTTCTTGATTTATATACCCAGTAAGATTCACAAAGAACCAAAAAAAAAAAATGTGCATTGGGAATGCATAGGTCTTTCATTAAAATTCAGAATGATGAAATACATCCTGGCCCAGAGGATTGAGAAAGAAACTTCCCTAATCTTACTGAGAATGGAAATGAAGTGGTTTGACAGCATATGAATGTCAAAGACACTTGTCTTCACTATGTCAATTTATTGACACTTCGAAATACTAAGTCGTGTGAACATTTTCATAGTTTTCATGGAAAAATATAGCTGATATTTGAAAACATGAGTACATATGAAGTATCCTCCCAGAAAGTAAATCAGATTTCATAAAAGATATATAAAAGATAACTCTTGAAAAAAAGATGACTCTTTAAATTGCATTAATCTTGAATTAATTTAAAAAAAATCAGGGAGTTGGAAAGAATCTTCAAAGTAGTCCAATTTTCTACTCATTCCAAGAGTTCCTTCTGCTGGCATCTCAGCATCTCAAGTTAGTATTCTAGCCAGGCCCTTCACACAGAGTGACAAAAAGTTTACTACGAGGTTGTGAAGTACCATATTCCATTGCTAAACAACTGCAATTTTTATAAATTTCTTTCTTAAAGTTAAAATCTCCTTCCCTATAGCTTCTTCCCATGTGTTCTAGATTCTGCCTTATAAATCAAGGGAGTTGATCCCTCTCCCATCTGAGAGAACTTCAGGTGACTGAAGAAACAAATCACAGCCCCATACACTTTCTCTCACTTGGATGATCCCAACTGCCTTACACTTTTCCCCACACAAGTCATGTCAGAAAAATCCCCCATGTCCTGTTAGATTAACTGACATCTCTCCAGATGTCAAAGACCCATATGTGGCTCCCGAAATTGGTCACAATATTCCAGATACAGTAGTGCAGAGTAAAATGAGACTATTATATTTTATCACAGCTCACTTAATTAGGTTTCCTCAAAAGCTCAGGACATTTTTCACATCAACTGTAATAAACATAGGTCTCCCCTATCCCCATTCTATACTTGGGCAATTGATTTTTTTTAATGGAAATGCCAACCTTTATATGTACCCTGTTACATTTCCTCGTTTGTTTTGATTTACAATTCAATTCTGATCTGATAATTTTATGTCCTTTCATCAAAAACATTGGTTATCTGTTCCAGATTTATGCCATTCCTAAGTTTGATCAGTATGCATTTTACATATTCATTTAAGGTTCTGATCAAAATGCTAATCAGTTTGTAGACAAACAACAATAAATCTTTTACCCCATTGAATATATATAAATCTATAGATGAGACCTCTACAATAGGTCATCAAGGAATTTGGCAAACTTAAAGCAAAGCCTTAACCTCTGGGACTTGGTGCACTGGGAAACCATTAGATGTGCCTTGGTTCAACAGCAGGTGAACAGATCCTGGATTTAATTGATGTGCCAGTTTTAATTTCAATTCTAGTTTCCCCAGAAGTCCTACTGACTAGGGACCAAACAGATTACTTCTGACTAACACATGCAATCACAGACTACTTCAGAATTTTTGACATTTGTTTTTCAAAATAAATGGGAAAAGCAAATTACTTTCAGGGATTCCTCTGGGCACTTAAGAATCTAAACTACACTAAGCTATTTTGTGGATCTCATGAGAAAAACAAAAAGAAGCCATTTTAAATGTACTACATTCCCACTACTTCTAGTGTTATCAGCCTGAGGGTCAATGGGAAGATGAACGAGGGTAAATTATCCAGAAAAGGACATGCAGTTCTTTGAAACTGGAAGGATGAAAGTGAGGATGGGGTGCATGTATTGGAAGTACAGAAATACATCAAGTAGTTTCAAATCTTTATCATTGTTGCCTGGGAAAAAAAGAAAAAGCATAATAAAAAGAATTATTCCTGAGAGCTCTAAAGTCAAAACTAAAATTTTAAAACCAACCAGGAAAATATGAAAAGTTAGGGTTCCCAAATGTCTGTCATCTGGCCCCCAGATGATTTCTCCTGGGGAAGGTCTTGGTCTGTGCAATTCGTTGCCTCCCTGTTTGTCTCTCGGAATGGACCAGAATTGTGATGCTCTTTGCAGTCTCTGGCCAGCAATTTCTCCGTGTGTGTGTGTGTGTGTGTGTGTGTGTGTGTGTGTTGTCTGCTGCTCTTGGCTCTGAAATGAGCCAGGGGAGAAGCAATAAAACATTGCTCATGTCGCTGTGGACACATCACCACTGAGCTCAGAAGATGCTGTCCAGGAAACTGGAAGCAGCCAAGGCACTAGATAATTCAAAGTCGAACTCTGGCTCTGAAGCAAAGGGCCTGGAAAAGTAGGGCAGCATTCAGAAATTGCCCTTGTCTCTTTTCTTTGTGTCAGCAGGGAGTGAATTACACTTTCACGGGACTCATGGGAGAATGTATATGACGGTATGCCAAATGATAGTAATGCTTCCAAGATGTAAATCACTGTATATTTTAAAGGCATTGCTTAAGCTACATTTTACAGTACTCCTTTCAGCCCATCTCTGGATCCCCATCTCCTGGATAGCTTCTCTCGTAGATGAGTAAAACTTTCAGCTTATGTACAGAAAGATGGTAAAATCACCACAATAACAGCCCTGACAGGCACTGTACTGCGTGCTTTCCACACATGATCACACCTGATCCTGTCACTGTCCCAAGATATCACTATCTATTAGTACCCCCATGTTAGCAAAACAGTATGCTCTGCGTGTATTTAAAAAGGGCTCCTTCTCCCTCCCCCTGCCAGAAGCATGAGGGGATTTTCTCTAACCCTCACTAAGAGAACTTGACAGGGGTCCTGAGGGGAAAATTCACACAAGTGTGCCCTCCCCCAAACTGCACCCCCTGGAGCTTTTATCTCTTGGACTTGTCCACCCTGAGCCACCAGAATCTCATCAATTACAGTTCAGGTTTTCCTACCCCAGTAGTGGTTCTCATGGGAGTTTCTGTTCCAGGAATTTGTGATTTTCTTTATCAGGTTATTGGTCTCTCCCATCTAAGGGGCAGCATTTTTCTGTGACCTCAATTCTCTGATGAATCTAAGAGTTGGTAATTTTCATTTTGTTTAGTTTTTTTCTTATGTGAGGATGGGAGTAACAACTTCCAAGCTCCTTATGCACTGGAGTGGAAACCAGATGTCATTATCCCCATTCTGAAGAAGAAATTAAGGTAAGAGTATTTAAGAGGAAATTTTGGTAGAGGGGTCCTTGTTTTTCAATAGGTTATCTTGATTTCTCTCAGCATGTGTACTGAGCCCTCATTACCTGGACCAAATGTGTTCTTCAACACATTTGGGTTCAGCTAGTTCACTCTTCTCTTCACCAAACTAGCAAGCCTCAAATTCCAACCACAGAGGAAAATATTGGGAGGAGGTAAGGATACTTCTCTTTGCTTCTAGAAAAAAATGTATTCCTTTGTTGAAGAAAGGCATGATCTAATCTTGATATATTTTAAAATTCATTATAATGGTTTTTTAATCTTGGAAATCTAGATGTATATAGAAAAACGCAGTATATCAAACCATGTAAAAACAATTCCTACTAGTATCGAAGACCACTGTTCTCCAGCCCACACTGGAGTCACTCCTGTTATCGTTACAGAGGGTTCCCAGAGGGAGAGGGAGCCTGTATGGGGGCTTTGCAGCAGCACAGTAAAGGGGATGCCCAGTCCACAGAGAGAAGAGTGTAAACAAGGTTTTCTGGGAAGGGAATCACATGGCTGGGAGAGCTCTCCAGATCGGTAGGATGTAATCCTGACAGCTGCAATAAAGTAGAGCCCTAGTCCCAGCAGTGCCTGCACATCCTCATGAATGCTGAAGCCAGAGGGTCATTAGTGCAGTCCTGCAATGCTGATAGTAGCTACTAGTAATCCATGCCTTATAAATCACAGCCATGAAAGAAGGTTGGAAAACAAGATTCCACTTCTTTGCTAGCAGTTCTGAAATTATGTACATGCAGATACATCTGTGAAAATAAAATTCTATATTCTTGGTGTGATGTGAATATGGGTAAAGAGCACATACTCTATGGTCAGGCCGCCTAAGAAGGAATCCCAAGTGTGCTACTTGTGTAAACTTGGTGAAGGTTTTTGATATTTTGTTATTTTTTAAACTATGCTAAACTGTAATTTCCTTACCTATAAAATAGGAATTGTAGTAAGATCATCAAAGTAAAATTGTTGGCATGTGCTAGATCCTTGATTAAAGTCATTCACTTTCTTCTCCAACTAACATTGACACTACTCTCTGAAAATGAAAATGGTCAATTTTACAGAATATGCTTCCCCTCATTTCCTAACCTTAGTGGACATGAGGTTTGATGCCCAACACTTCCACTCTGTAGAGTTTCATAATTACTGAGATAAACACCTAACTCTTTCCTTACAAATACTATGACATGGAACAAAGAGCACTCATCAAAATACCTCTCAGGATAGAAGCTGAGGCCTGTGTACAGATAGACGCGTTCTGTGGTCTGGAGAGGCTATGGGGAAGGGAGTGTGGCCAATGGCCATATGCCCTGTGGTAGGACCTATCCTGTGACATTGTGGCCACACAATGTTACTAAACTCATGAAACTCTTGGGTGTGAATGGACTTCTGTAGAAACTGGGAGACAGTTTCACGTCTAGACTCATAAGGGGGCAGAATTTGAGTAATACATGGTGAGAAAAGCATGAGAAAGGAAGCTCCAGGATGGCAAAAGAATTGTGGGGAAACTCCTCTTATGTGGCTTTAGCGTTGGCTTTAGGTGAAGTTCAACCTAATTTCTGATACTAAATTTGGTAAATCATCAAAGTCCACAATACCATCATAAACACCAATACTGTAACATACACTTGAAGGTTGCCAAGAGACTAGATCATAATTGTTACCACCACATAAAAGAAATGACAGTTATATGACCTGATAGAGGTGTTAGCTAATTCCATAGTGGTAATCATATTACAATATATAAATGCATCAAATCAACATGTTATATACCTTAAAATTACACAATGTTGTATGTCAATTATACTGCAATAATAATAGATTTTTAAAAGTCCACAATATCATTATTTCAAGGTGAGAACTCATTAAGAGGCTTACAAACATATATATATATATATATATATATATATATATATATATATATATATA
>NC_058409.1:40991339-41023443 GCF_002201575.2 Neomonachus schauinslandi | reverse complement strand
TATATATATATATATATATATATATATATATATATATATATATATATCACGCGTATTATCTGGTTATCTCCATCCTTTCCCAAAAACCTTCAAAAACAATGGCAAGGGTTTGTCACTAAAGTGAAATTCCATATAGAAAAGGAGAAGTAGAAAAGAAAGAGCAATACAAGTTTGGGATTTGGAAGTGAATGACTAGAGAAAAGGGAATCTCAGGTCTGCATAAGAACTCTTAACCTACAGAGCCTGAAATGACCTTGGGATTGGAGATGCCAGGTGTCTTGATTATGTGGTATGGTTAGAGTGACCAACTCTCCTGGTTTTCCTGAGACTGAGGGATTTCATGGGACACTGAAGGACTTTCAGCTAAAACCATAAAGCTGAGATGGTTGGTCACCCTGACTAGGCCATGCAAACAGGGGGAATGGCTGAAAATCCAAGCCCCACATCCCTCTCTGACCCCACATAGCCAAGAAACCATTTTCCCTGTATACAACTCTTTTAAAACAAAACTGAGATTAAAATATTTTAAAAATCAAGTATTCTGGACATCTATACTTCCTATATGCAGATGTCAATTTGTCAGTTTATAAAAATGAAAAGGACCCTCTCTTAGCAACAAAATGTAAAGAATCATTTAAAACTTTTCTCATGGACATGGATAAAATATACATAAGCTTTCTCCTCATTTCTTGGGAACAAGAAAGAGCAGACATGGTGTTCTCAAATACCTGCTCTCTCTAGTTGGATACATTTTTATTCAGGAATACAAAACTAAATTCTCATAGGATACACTAGATCTGAGATTCCCAAAACTAGGGAAACGTACCTGAATTCTGCAGAATTAAAATAGCCAATGTGGGCCCAGGCATCCATAATTTTTAAGCACCCCATGTGGTTTTGACCAGTCAGGTTTGGAATTCATTGGGTTAGCAAATGTCCACATGGAAGCCAGGGCAGGTGTACATTGTCAAGGTGTCAGGGATAGATGTAAGAGGAGACCAAGTAATCTGACATTTAAGCTGAGATCCCCAGGATGTGGAAAATGGGATCCTAGCACTCTCCACCAGTTGCTGTCTTCACCAGACTCCCCTTATGCCAAGAGTGACAACAGATCTCATCACCATAATGTTGACTTTGCAAAGAAGTCTATACTCTAGCATGCCCAGCCTGCTTAGATAAGCTGATTTCTGAAAAAGTGTATTAATTATCTTAGCTATGGTAAGATCCAGAACCTTCTAAGGGCCAGTAATATAACTCACTGTGAGGTCTCTGTCAGAGTATGAGGAGGTATCGATTGTAAGAAGCAGTAATCATGTCCTCAGAGCAAATGTGGCTATATTCTGCTCAGCTCTGTGGGAGCTGGCCTTGACTTTCTCCATCAGTCATTTTTAAAAATAACACACAATTGGACTTTACTTCCCCTCACTCATAAGAAAGCAACTGATAGCTACAGGAGGCCAGTGTCCATGTAGAAATTCCAAAATAGAGAATATCTCTTGTAAGAATACCTCTTCCTGAGAAGAAAATAAAAACTAAATAGAATAGATATACCCACTACTCTGTGGTATAACGAAAAGCCTCTCTTAAAAATACCTAGTAAAATACTCTAAAAATTCCCACTGGGGGAAAAAAAGCCTAAATTTTAGTATTAATATATGTATTACCTAAAGAATTTTTATCACTAAACATTTTTAAAACATTAAACATTGTAAAAACATTAAACATTGAAAAATATTAAAAATTATTTTAAAGATGTAAGCCCGGGCGCCTGGGTGGCTCAGTTGGTTAAGCAACTGCCTTCGGCTCAGGTCATGATCCTGGAGTCCCGGAATCGAGTCCCGCATCGGGCTCCCTGCTCAGCAGGGAGTCTGCTTCTCCCTCTGACTCTCCCCCCTCTCATGTACTCTCTCTCATCCTCGCTCTCTCAAATAAATAAATAAATCTTTAAAAAAAAATAAAGACGTAAGCCCTTGAAAAATACCTACAGAGATTTGCTATAAAGATTTCTCACAAATCCTGACATTTCTCTTCCCTTATTCCATTCATCAAGTCGGTCACGTATAGCGGCAAACATCCCGTTCTTGAGAAACTTGGTGGGTTAGTAGTTTATGTACTTATGTTTCTATACTGTGCAGGTCCACCAATTAGAATGACTTACAGAGCCACTTTGCTAGTTACAATCATCCCAGCTTTTCATTCAAAAGCTATTGCTATTATTTACTAAAAGAAACAAGCCCATCCATGCAGTTATAAATGAGCAGTCACATCCCCAGGTGTACTGTGTTCCTGTTGTCCCTTTTCATCAGTCCTACCACTCAAACAAGTGCTCAATGAATTACCACATTCAAAAGAAAATGAAGAAAACCCATCTCTTATTGGAAACACCATAGATGAGAGTCATATTGTGCTAATTGGAACATACATTCTTTCTCCAAGCTGTATAAGCTTCCTAAAGCTATGGCCATTTGAACAGAAATTATCAACATTGGCTTGCAAGCAAAAGAAGTTACTTAGACATCAATATCAATAAAATATCTGAAAAGTAAGCAGATATTTGGAAAATAACAACATACTTCTAAACCCATGGATTAAGGAAAATATCACAAAGAAAGGAGCAAAGAGTTTGAAATAAAATACAGTGCAAATACTACACTCAGAAATTTGTGAGTGTCAGCTAAACTAGTACTTAAAGAGAGATTTATTATTTTAAATGGTTATGTTTATTAGAAAAAAAGAAATTTAAACTCAGTGATCTAAATTTCTACTCTAAGGAGACTGATAAAGAGAAGGTCCTACTAAAGTATAAGTAATACAGTTATTTTTAAAAAGCCCAAATCGATAAAATACAAAATAAGCAACAAAAAAGCTAACAAAGGCAAAAGTTGGTTATTTGAAGATATTAATGGTATTGATAAACATCTAGTAAGATAGTTGGGGGGGGACTCAAATTGTCAATAATAGGAATGAAAGAGGAGATATCATTATAGATCTTAGAAAAATTAAATAACAAAAATATTTTGAATAACTTCATCAGTATATTTGAAAAATTAGATAAAAAATATAATTTAACAAAACTGACCCAAGATGAAATAGCAAGTTTATACGTACATAATTAGTTTTCTAATTAGTTCTCTAATTAGTTTTCTGCTACTATAATGGATGTTTAAAACAACATCCAATAACTATACGAGTCAGAAGTCAGGACACAGTGTAACTCAGCTGGGTACTCTGCTCCCTCTGCTCAGGCCTTACAAAGCTAAAATCAATGTGTTGGCTGGGTTGGTTCTTACCTGGAGGAAAATTCTACTTCCAAGCTCATTCAGGTTGTTGGCAGAACTCACTTGCTTGTGGTTGTAGGACTGAGGTTTCTATTTTCTTGGCATATTGACTTCATCTTCAAGCCAACAAGACTCATGCTTCAAATCTCTGACTTTCCTTTCTTCCACATCCTCTGACTGCAGCCAGAGAAGGTTCTCTGTTCTTAACAACTCATGTGATTAGATTGGACCCACTTGATAATACAAATTAATTTCCCTATTTTAAAGTACGTAACATTCACTGCATCTGCTAAGTCCCTTTTGTTTTGTAATATAATTTATTCCAGGGATTGTTCCAGGGATTAGGCCATAGATATCCTTGGAGGAGGGAGGGTGGCTATTCTGTGTACCACAGTACACTAAAGGGAGATAAATTATAGATGATAGATCAATCAATCAATGAATAGATAGATAGATAGATAGAACAGATAGTTGAATGATAGAGATATTTGTATATATTTTGATAACTGAAGTTGTTTAAAAATTTTTTCCACAAAGAAAACTCCAGGTTCCCATGGCTTCATTTATGAACTCTATCAAATACTTTATGAACCCAAATATACCAATCTTAGATACCAAAATCATTTGGAAAACAGTGGTGAAAAGAAAACTTCTCGGTTTATTTTAAAAGGCCTGCATAACTTCAATATTATAACATCATAAAAGCATTACAAGAAAATCATATACCGATATCCATCATGAATTTAAATGCAAAAATCCTTAAAGAAATATAATCAAACTGAATCCAGTGATACATAGAAAAAACAATACAGTATAGCTAACTGGGGTTTATCTAAGAAATACCAGATTAACTAAAAATATCAATCCATATACTCCAACAAAATACAGGAGACTCATTATGCGATCACCACAACAGATGCAGGAAAACTATTTGACAAAATTCAACACTCATTTAATGTTAAAAACAAATACTCTCAGCAAATTAGGAATCAAAAGAAATTTTCTCAGTATAATAAGGGTATCATACCAATAATAACAACAGCAACAACAACAAAATAACTACAGCTAAGTTAATACTAAATGGTGAAAGATCTAAGGCTTTCCCCCTAAGACTGAGAAGAAGATGAGGATGTCTACTCATCACTTCTACTCAACATTGTACTGAAAGTCTTACCCTGTGGAATGAGATAGAGGGGGAAAAAAAAGGAGGTCATTGGAAAGGAAGAAATAAACTGCCTTTATTTGCAAATGATAGTACTGTTTCTGTAGAAATTCTTAAGCAATCTAAAAAAACCCACTAGACCTGAGAAGCCCCTCAAGAGATGAATGGATAAAGAAGATGTGGTCCATATATACAATGGAATCTCACTCAGCCATCAGAAAGGATGAATACCCAAATTTTACATCAACATGGATGGGACTGAAGGAGATTTTGCTAAGTGAAATAAGTCAAGCAGAGAAAGTCAATTATCATATGGTTTCACTTATTTGTGGAACATAAGGAATAGCATGGAGGACATTAGGAGAAGGAAGGGAAAAATGAAGGGGGGGGAATCGGAGGGAGAACGAACCATGAGAGATTATGGACTCTGAGAAACAAACTGAGGGTTTTAGAAGGGAGGGGGGTGGGGGGATGTGTTAGCCTGGTGATGGGTATTAAGGAGGGCATGTGCTGCATGGAGCAGTGGGTGCTTTACGAAAATAATGAATCATGGATCACTACATCAAAAACTAATGATGTACTGTATGGTGACTGACATAACATAATAAAATAAAATTAAAAAAAAAGAAAAAAAACACTAGAAATAAATAAATGTAGCAAGGTCTTAGGACATAGTCAAGACAAACAAATCAAAGGAAGTGTAGAGGCCAGATATATATATAGAGAGAGAGAGAGCCCACTTATAATGAATGACCTAGATTTCATCAAAATTTAAAAAATATTCATCAAAAGATACTATTAAGAGTATGAGTATTCAAGCTACAGACTGGCAGAAAATATTTCTGAAATATATATACTAATATATATTAACAAATTAAATATGTGTAAGTATTTCTATATATCTGACAAAAAACTAGTTTCAAATTTATATAAAGGTCTACAAGTAAACAATAAAACAACCTTCCATAAAGAACAAATGGTTAAAGAAAACTTTAATAAAGGAAGATATACAAATGACCAGTAGATGAAAATGTGCCAAAATCACTGGCCATCAGGAAAATGCAAATTCAAATCACAATGAGATGCCACAAAACACCCATTAAAGTGGCCAAAATTAAAAGACAATCGATACCATATGTTGTTGAGGATTGTAAAGTTACTGGAATGCTCATACATTGCTGATAAGAATATAAAATGGTACTACCATTTGACTTTTTTATAGAGTTAAACGTACACTTACCCTTTATCCCAACAATTCTACTTCTAGGTATTTATCCAGGAAAAATGAAAGCATATTACAAAAGACCAATATGATAATGCTTATAGCCTTAACCATAACAGTCCCAAACTGGAAATTACCTCAAAATCCACCAACAGGAGAATGGATTTTACAAGTATGGAAGTATGGTAGATTAATACAAAAGTATAATATGCATCAATAAAATGGAACGATTATTGATACACGCAACAACATAGATTAATCCCATACACAGCAAAATAAGAAAGACTCAAGAGTAGATAATGTATGTTCTACTATATGTTCATATTGTCTGTTTTACAGAACTACATGAAGTTCTAGAATAAATCAAGCTGCTTTATGCTTTATGATTTAAAAAATGTCAAGACTTTAAGTTAGGGGATTAACTAGAAAAAATATGAATGAAAGAAATTTTGGGGTTGGTTGGAAATGTTCTATAGCTTTATAGTAGTGTGTGTTACACAGGTATATACATTTATCAAAAATCATCAAATTGTTCACTTAAAATTTGTACATTTTAATGTATATAAGTAACTAAAAACTATAAATAAATAAATTAAAAATGCTAAAATCTACCTAATTCCAAGTAAATCTAAAAGATTTCATGTTCACAGGTCATGGTTACCTACTAAGATTGTTCCTCTAGACCCTCTGAACCCAATTAATGAATGAAAAACAGGAGAAAATGGTTGGATAATCTTTTACCTATACAACATTTTTGAGGTGGCACAGCAGTTTATACTTAGGTTGAATGTCCTTTGTGTATCAACAGTCCTAGGAAAACCCATTCCTTAGCATAAAAATGTATTTCTTTCCTGGAATATGATGGTCAGAAAAGGAATTTTCAGTTCCAGGATAAGCTTAGAACGGCAGGGAAAAACTGTGGTTACACTATGTAATAAATCCACAACTTCTTAGAATGAAAAAGTGGAAATGGAAAACAATTCTTACATCATAGAAGTTTTATTTTTACTACAAGTAATTCCCCTTTCTATACTCCACTTTCCTTTACAGAAGAAAGATGGATACTTCCAGAATTTGTTCAAATAGAGTAGGAAAGTCTTTGTTTCTCCAATGTCAACTAGGAGTTTTCTCTGTTTTTGTAAGGAGTGAGGACTAAATTTTCATTTCTTATAAAGATAAAGCGTTCATCACAAGGCTAGATTTGGTCAGGCATCAACAATAATGAAATGCAAGAATGCCAAGTACTTCCACAGCCAAGTGAAACAGTGATATTTAGACTTTAATCCTTTGTAGGTTGTTTCTGTATAAAGCATGACTGTATTTAATATCTATTATAGTTTTCACCTCAACTTCATCTTAAGCATACATCTATATTCTTTCTTCAATCCTCCTCATTTTTAGCCAAACAACTTTTTTTTTTTTTTGGCACTCTGCTTCATGCTTTGGGTTTTCTTTGATTTCCTAAATAGTCTGAAGGCTGTACATTTATGAGATGACCCAGAAAGCTTGAAGAGAAGAACACTAAAGACCAGCATTTAGTGAGAGACAGTGGATCCCACTTTGGTCCTGCAAAAGAATAAGTAAATCTGCAAGAAATAGAAATTCCAGAGACAGAAAGCAACCAATTTTTTAAAACATTGGCCCTTCTTAAATATTTGGTTCAGTTTACACAAGTTTATTTTATAAATAGGACAATTTTTCTTTCTTCTGAACCAAATGAATGAATCAAACTATATCAATAGTACCCTTATTCTTTACATCACCTCTGTGTGTCTTCTTGAGGAACCCAATAATAGAAGAAAGAACATGGACTTTCTAGACAGAAATCTGGCAGATTTTGATTCTGTCATGTTGGAAAAGTTATTTAATCTTAATAAGCTCCAGTACCTTGCCTGTAATTAGGGTAATGGTGACCTCTAGGATTGTTTTGTATTTTACACATATACACTCTCTCTCTCTCTCTCACACACACACACACAAACACACACACACACAATGAGATCTGAATGCAAGGAATGGTGCTTGGCACAGACAAAGCACTAGATAAACTAGAATTTCTTCATTCTGGCTCTTGAATCAAATGACAATTTGTTCATCAGAGTTTTGCCCTCAAGTCATGAGCACTGCTATCCCCCATTTCATTTGGCCTTCAGGATTTATGGACTCACTGAATGAGAAAACACAAATGACCATCTCCTGCATTAAAATTCTAACCCATTATTTGGAACACTTACTAAATGCTATTCCTGGTTATTTAGTCACAAAGGAAATACAGACATCAAAGACTATCATGTACTATTTTAATAGTCACTATAAAAAAACAATTATTATCCCTCATTTGCTTCAATTCAGAGAGAAATATTCTTCAGAAAATATTCATGTATCAAAGACAACTACCTTGAACAGACCACTAAGCTATTTATACAGGCACATCAAATGCTTTTTAAAAGACATTACATAATTTTTTAAAGGCTTCCTTGAATTAAGAAAATAAGTAATTTAAGAAGTCAGCAATTAAAGAGCTTGTTTTGTTTCACATCGACAAATGGACTAAATATTTTTAAATGGGAAAAAGAATCTTTTAGGATAATTGAACTGTAAAATGAGGATTTGCTTGTGACTCATTTTTCAGAAACCTAAGTAAAAAAAAATGGAGGCATATATCTCAAATGATGATGTGGTTCAGTCTCTAAATAGGAAAAAAAAAAAAAGAAATGTCAACTATTTATCTTATTGCATTTTCATGTATCACAGTCACCTGGAATACGATTGTGGGTCCTGAGACATTACTTGCCACTCAAAGAAAATATAAGGCATGTTTATAGTTTTTATTCTTCCTATCATTATATATATTTGAAACCCTGATAGTAATATATTTGAAAACCTGATAGAGAGTCATCATAGCAATAATTTACTTGTTAAATGGAATCAGTGAATGTGTTTTAATTAAATATACCTCAGAAAATAATCTTTGATTTCTTAAAATATACATATAATTCATCATAGAATTTGGACATTTAATTTTTAAATTTCAAAAATCTAGCCCAATTAATAAAATACAATATAAAAATAAAAATAACTTTATCCACAAGTAAACTAATTTTATTACCTATTTTTATAATTCTTCATTGAAGTTGTGATTAAAATAGAGAATTACAGTGCCTAGTACATAGTTGATATGAAATAATTTAAATTCTTCCTAAGGCATTAATTTCATATAGTCTATAACATTTTAATGGCCTTATGAACATTCTAAGCAACTCTTCTAAGAAAATAAAAATTCAGATGCAACATAGTTTTTTTTAGTAATTTATTTTGATAGACTTCAGTGCGTATATGAGGTTGACTTTAAATACTAACAATCTACTTGTAAAGTCTACTGTCAACGTTTACTTATAATCAAATATGATTAATTTAGCCAGTTGGCTCCTGGCAGTACCCTCAGTAATGGAAAATTATCATAAGCCAATATATCTTGATTACAACAGCCTGTACCTTTATTGTCTGTCCAGATTCTTTTCACATCAGGTCTATAATGAAAAGCTAAGTCACAAACAGAGGTATTAGAAGATACACAATGGGGCCACTGTTTTCTAGAACAAATCAAATTTTCAATAACTCATAATGTAATTTGAGAACTTCCATTATATAATCCTTCAACAAACAATTAAATTCTACAGATTTTTTTCCATTTAACAATGAATTCTATTCTATTCTATTTTTAACAATATATTCTATATTTAACAATGATGTTAAAATGAAAAAAATCTGTATATCTTAATATACGTAACCCATAAATTAAATTAAAAGTAAATCAAAGCATATGTTTAAAGTCTTTG
This sequence comes from Neomonachus schauinslandi, assembly GCF_002201575.2. Lineage (NCBI taxonomy): Eukaryota > Metazoa > Chordata > Mammalia > Carnivora > Phocidae > Neomonachus > Neomonachus schauinslandi. The sequence goes on along the minus strand of NC_058409.1, from coordinate 41,013,942 downwards.
ATTCGTGAAGAAAATAATTGGGAAACCTTTAAGCAAGAATTAAAGGCAAATATTTATATTGTTAGATTTGGCAGCAGAGGTGGGTTCTCAAGAGAGACAACATGTTCCAAATGTATTCCATTCTCCTCTCAGCCCCATTCATAAAGTGCCTCTCTATTACGCAAAGGGATCACTCTGCTAGGTTAATGAACACAGCTGATGTTTAGCATTAACTGGTTGTACATACAAAGGAGAAAGCACTACTCATTTTTACTTAAAAACAAAATCTGCTTAAGCAACATGCTTAGGCAGAAGCATCTTTCCACCGAAGTCGAAGTAAGCAAACCTAACTGAATGGGAAATCGGAACATACAACAAATGGGCACACCACTCAGGAAAGCTCAGAGGGGGTTCTCCAAAATGCAGGAGTAAACCATTTTTGTGGACAGAGATTAAAGGCTGCCGTGCCTCTGGCATATGTTTACTATTCTCCCCTGATTGTACCAGGACCCTAACTGAAGACAGGGACTTTGGGGGACCCTAACATTGTCTTAGCCTCCTTTCTTAACGCACTCTTAACCAAATGCAATTCGCTCTATCCCAACTCCAGTAAAGACCTCGAACCCCAAACCTGAAGTCCCTGCACTTGCACCGGGATCACAAACCAGGCCAGCCAGGAGGGAAGATCAATGGCAATACGACACTGCATGTTTCCCTGACTTTTGTTTGCTCGGGTTTACATTTTAGACGGACATTCACACCCTTCTTGCGGAGCCTGGGAAGATATTAAACACCCGTATTCCTCATCAAGACAGCCCAATCACAGCCCCGCGGAGCGTAGAGGAACCCAACTGTGTCCCCAAGACGGAGTCAGAGCCTAGACCTTCCCTGAGGTCGAGCACAATTTGTGCTTGGAGCGAGGGAGAAAGCATCTGTTATCAATTCCTTCTGAGGCCACACGTTTCTGTATAGACCCACCTGCATGGGAGCTTCGTGTCTCATTGTTCTCAAAATGTCCTTTCTCTCTGGTTAAGACAGCGCTGGCCCGGGCGCTGGGTCAAGCATGAACAGCCCGCGCGCTCCACGTTCCACACTCTGCACTCTTGGGGTTCACTAACCGGCTCCAACATCAGCACCGGAGCTGTCCCCTCCTTGGCGCAGCACACGCGTACTGGCCCGGAGTCCCGCGCGCTCCTGGGAGTTGTAGTCTTATCCCGCGGAGGTTTTCTCGCAAACCAGTGAGCCCTGAACTACATCTCCCAGCAAGCAAGCACTTAAACAGGCTGTCTCCTCCAGTCCGACTTGGCCGCAGAGCCTCCTCCCTTCTCTCCCCTTGAAATCGCTCCCGGTTGTTACTGCTCGGAGCCTCCCAGCCCATTTCTTCGCAAGAGAAAGTGACTCCAGCTCGTATCAGCGGGGAATTTTTCTTTTCTACTCACAGACTTCTGTGTCTAGATTGTGATTTTCTGGTTAGGAAACGCACTACCTTGTGCTAATTCCCAATACAAACGAAACCGGCGCTGCGTTCTGGGACTCTCGCCCTACACCTCCTTATCCCGAAACGGGAAAGTTTACATATTTCCATAGGCAGAGTGGGGTGGTTTTACAATGTCATTCAACAAACGCGAGGGAGAAAGATGATGAATAGCACACACATAAAGTAGTTCACTCGCACATTTGCAGTGACAAGGCACACACAAACACAGACACACACACACACCCCAAAGTCCGTCAAAGCGACATTTCGCGCAGAGCATGCAGAGCAACTCCCTTCAGCTCACCTTTCCGTACAGCTCCATTGCAACTCGAGGTTCCGAAATTCTCAATAACGCCTGCTGCTACAAATGAGGTTAGGGTCTTACGCAGGAAGCTGAGCTAAACGCACAACACAATGGAAGGGGTGGGGGTGGCGGCTGGCGAAGGGAGAAACGAGGGACGTGGAGAGTACAGCTGATTTAGATAGATGGCTTCTTTCCTCTGGAGGGAAAACGTGGAGTCTTCAAGTGGCAGCTGCAGAGAAAGGGCTGAGAATCTCTTAGCAAGTGCATGGAGCGCGATTGCGCTGGGCAGCCCCTCCCGAGTCCCTCCCCCAGGCACCTTCTACCGTCATTAGCTCGCACACACAGGCGCTGCTGGCCGCAGGCTGGAGAGCTGATAGGGCACTGGGTTATTTACCCAAAGCAAGTCACATAAAATGAACACATTCATCACCAGAGCCCAGAAGCACCGTCACAGAATGAGATAGGAGACCTCTATTAAGTTATCCTGTTCTTTCTTTAACGCAGTTATTCCTTATGTTACAAATGTACTCATCCCGGATTAGTTCAAAAATGGTTTTGAAATCTAACCTTACTTTTGTTATAGTTTCCCCCTCATTTGACTCCTATGTGTGCTATTCATGTTCTCTGTACCTATCTAGGGATACCCCTCTCCCTTTAAGAGTTAATCCGTCCAGTAATGATTCCTGACTTTTGCATGAGGTCGAAATGATTATTATTGGAGGCAGAATGGAAAAAAGAATCAACTTGATATTGGCTCAGAGGCATGGAAGTAATAACCTGAATCAGCCTGAAACTTCTTTGCATTACACAAAGCAGTGGAACAGAGGTTCTGAAACTCAAATGTGCTTGAAAATCTCTTGGGGGGAGGTATTTAAAATTCATATTCTCAAGACATGCATAGGGATTCTGATTCACTATTTGTGATGAGAAGTCCAGGAATTAGCATTTTAAAGAAACACTCCAGCAATTCCCATGCAAGTGGTCCTTTTCCATAATTCAAGAAAGATTGCCTTAAAAGAATTTGTATGTAAGAAATGTTCAAAAAATTCACAGATTGACTCAATAACACAACAACAATGTATTGGGAGCCTACTGTGTTCAAAAAACCTCATTAATTTTAGGGTTTTTTGTTTTGTTTTGTTTTTGTATTCTGTATTTCTTAAGAAATCTAAGATCTGTCTTCTAATTTTGTGATCACTGAGAATGGAACGCGATATTGCCTAGGTCAATATTTTTTACAACTTTTCAGAAAATACAATTTAAAATGTTCCACTCATAGTTGAAGTTATGTGATGGTTAGAGCAATTTCATTTAAATTAATTAATAACAAATAAAAGGTAAAGGGAACCTAGTATCACTATGTTTCATGGTAGCACTTATTAGAAGTAAGACTACTTTTTAAAAAAAAGACCTATGTAAAGGTGCATCTCTTTATATTTTTTTTCCCAAGAGAAGTGCCAAAAAAATAATAATGACACTTAAATATTTATACTTATTTGGAATTTAATAATAAAAATCTACACAGCTACTTTCTTCAGAATTTCCTGTAATTTTTATACTATCATTACTTTCTAAAATTCTCAGAATTCTGAGTCTGTTATCATAGAACATATTTAAATATTTCAAATGATGATGTGTTCGACTTACTATTCTTTGAGAAGTTCATGACTTCTTAACATTTTCAAAAAATGAAATACCTTCTCAGTTTCCTAGTATGTCTTCTATTTCTGGAAGAAGCCATGAAAATTGAGTTGTGAAAAAAACTAGAGTTGCAAAAGGTTTGGGGGAACTTAATTCCATCCTGTTTCTCGTATCTTAGTTGGGTGTGTTTAAGCGGGTAGAGGGAATTAAACAACAACAACGACAACAACTAGCCGGGGATTAACTAAAGAAACAAAAGTGGACTGGAGCTGATTATCTCAAATAATCAGTGCAAGAGCACTTCAGCTTTGCTTGGAATCAGGCCACCATCTATGAGTTTCATTCTCACCAGATGGCTGCTGAAGCTCCAGCTCTCACATCCACATTGTAACCAGCAAGAAGGAAAAGGATGACAGGCATTCCCCCATTTCTTTAAGTACACCAGGGCTCTTATATTACAGTGCCTGGAACTTAATCTTATGATCATACCTAACTGCAAGGCAAAGGCTGAGAAATGTAGCCCCCATTCTATGAACATATGCCCAGTTGAAAATCAGGAATTTCATCACAAAAGAAGGGAAGAACAGGTATTGGGAGATAGCTGGTAGTCTTAACTACAGAGCATCAGGGGACTATAAAGTATGCTGCTTTTTCCTTTGCCATTTTACTGAAACGTGAATGTCTAATTATTTTAAATTTTACCAATTCCCAGGGATCTCTGTAATTTAACAACAATCAAACCCTTAAAACCAAAGGATTACCTAAAAGTTAGAATATTTTGGCTCTTTTTTTAAAAAAAAAGGTTTTATTTTAGTTATTTATTTGAGAGAGAGAGAGCAGGAGCAGGGGGAAAGGGCAGAGGGAGAGGGAGAAGGAGACGTGGGGCTCAATCCCAAGACCCTGAGATCATGATGTGAGCCCAAGGCAGACACTTAACTGACTGAGCCACCCAGGTGCCCCCCAGAATATTCTGGCTCTAATTGGGGAACCAGGGAAAGAGGGAAGCCTTCTTCATTTACATATGAATTTGGGATTAGGAGTTGATATTAAGATTTTAAAAGGCAGAATATAGTTAATAGAAGCCACAAGGGCCACCAGTGAATATCAGGGAGTATGTAACATAAGCACCTCCCCATACTAGAATACAGAGCAGGCTCAAAGGCTTTGAGGCCCAAAGAAGGCGACATACCCAGAGTCATATGGATCATTAGAGGAATAGGCTGGAATGAGAATTCTTAAATCTCTGTCTTTGAGTTCTGGTTTTTTTTTTTTTTTTATTGTTCCAAAACACTATTCATTATTGATTGGATTTTTACAACCCTGCATTTATTTAATACTTACCAATATTAATTCTGTTGTTTGCATTTATCTAGTTTACCGATCATTTACTTTGTTGTTATCAATCCATGTCTGTGTCAGATCTATTAAATGGTAAAATTCCATCAAGAAGGGTCAAATTGAGATAATTTATTTAGCTAAATAAGAGCCAAAAACAAAAATAGTGAAGTATTAATTAATAGCGATGATATTGGTTAAATCAAAACTAGCAATAGACATTTTGTTCCTACCACTGTTACCATCTCTCCATTAGGACTTACACTAAAAAATAAAATGGCTGAAACTTAGTATAAGAGATAAGAATGTCCCTGGGATTCACTTACTCCCTCATGCAAGCTTTATTCAAATCCACAGTGCAAGGATGTGGCTGGGTGTCTACTCCTAGATATTTCTAGACCATTCCTAATCAAGCAGGAGGTTTTTCTGGCCTGAGCTTTGTTACCTTTGTCTAGCTGTGTTAGGACTGGCTTTGATTTCAATTTTGTGCAGCATCCATATCAAGAAATGCTATTGACTGTCTTGTGTTCGCTTTGGAAGAAATTAAACATCCCCATGATGTTATTGATTCCTTTTTAATTAAAAGGGAAAATCATTTTTAACTCATTCTTGCTCACGATGTTTTAAACCTCACAAATAATCAATATAAGTAAGGTGCTTTAAAAAGTAAATAAGTGCATTCCAACTGAGTAAGAAGGAAATGATGCTTTATTTCTTTCTTTAACATGAATATGATATTACTGATAGCTAACTGTTCTTCAACACCTATCCTATGGTAGGCACTTTGTCTATATCATTCCATCTAATCCTCAATAATATTTCAAGGTAGGGGCACCTGAGTGGCTCAGTCGTTAAGTGTCTGCCTTCAGCTCAGGTCATGATCCCTGGGTCCTGGGATTGAGCCCCACGCTGGGCTCCCTGCTCCGTGGGAAGCCTGCTTCTCCCTCTCCCACTCCCCCTGCTTGTGTTCCCTCTCTCGCTGTGTCTCTCTCTGTCAAATAAATAAATAAAATCTTTAAAAAATATATTTCAAGGTAGCATTATTAATCTTATTTTACAAAGAAAATTAATAAAGAGGCTAAGTATTTTGCTTAGGGACACCTAGCTAGTAAGATATTGGGCCTGGATTTAGAGTTCAAGGTTATCTGAGTCCAAAGCTAAGGACTCAGACACCTGCCCACAGTTTTTCTCATAAAAACTAATGTTGCTTAAAAATAATTTGTTTTATAATATCTTACAAAGAAGTGTTACTGGACTTTGTTGTTGTTGACTTCACTTGGGAATGAGGATACGACTTCTAGCCCACTCATGGAATTACTGGATTACTTACATGTTTTCATACAACACTCTTTAATTTGAAAACTGTTAACATATTCAGATAAATACTGATTCATTTGGTTCACTAGAAATATTATTAAGGAACTTCACATCTTTTGGTAAACTGTATATATTTCCAGCTTATGGCAGTTTTAGAATAAACAGATTATAATTATGCAAATTATGAGAAAAATAGAAGAGTACTAAATAATAATCCCCACATTTCTTACAAAGTACTTACTTAGCTACAGGTTTCAGACTGGTACCCTAGGAAAAGATACGTGACCTACATCTTTATTAAGCCCAGTGTACTTCGAAAGAGACAGCATTATCTACTTAGAAAAATCATTACTCTTGTAAAGCTATTACACATTTTGAAAATAATTTTATAACCAAGATATATGTTAGGTGAGTCATTACCCATCTTTGATCCTTGATTTGATGAGGAGTTTAGATTCTACCCCTAGGCTTCTAACCTATCAAAAGAGAATCAATTCAACATACTGACTCTGAGAACAGAGAATAGCCCCTCAGCATCACCTCTTAGAAGACTTGAAATACTGTGGGATAGTGTGTGTGTTGGATAGTGTGTGGGCAAGATGGAAGAGCATGTTCTTCACACCCAGCCAGACTACCTGTGACTAGCAGCATGCCTTCAGGAGCTGGGTGCCTAGAGTTACCTGTTCATAACTCTAAGCTAAGCTTACATCTCACAGCCAAGTCCAGCTAAGAAGAATGAGGTTCATGACAAACATCTATGTCCTGAACTTCCATAGCTTTTAAAAACTGACGGACTAGTACACAAAGGGATCTTATTTATTATTATTATTAATCTAGCTCAATTTGCCCATTTTATAGTTAAGAAATTAGGTCCCAGAAAGGTGAAATGACCTACCTAAAGCCCTAAAGGTCATGCAGTGCTATTGAAGGGCTCTGACTAATATTGGAAAAAAGACTATTCTAAAGTATGTTACAATTTACTAATATAGTCAATTTTTATGTGTATCAATAATTTCCACTGAGTTATTTTTAGGTTTACATATTTTAATTTAAAATGGAGAGTCAAAAATGGATAACACACCATCCTCATCCTCAAGGAGGCTCCAAACTAGTTCAGGAGACCAAATATATAAACAGGTAACAGATAACCAGACATCATGTCAGAGATAACACAAAACAGTGCCTGATTAGCTGCCTGCCCACTCTTACCATTAGTAACTGCTTTAAAGACTTACAGGAGAGAGTAATCAGTTCACAGATCTTTTATGGAGAAGTAAATTATGCCTCTGGATAAAAAGATTTTCTAAATGTAAATGTAGAATGCGGAGATATAGACTGGGAGACCCTCAAAGGAACTTAAAGATTACCGAATTCTTCTTTCTGAATTGGCAGATAAAGAAATCAAGGATCGGGCACCTGGGTGGCTCAGTTGGTTGGGCGACTGCCTTCGGCTCAGGTCATGATCCTGGAGTCCCGGGATCGAGTCCCGCATCGGGCTCCCTGCTCGGCAGGGAGTCTGCTTCTCCCTCTAACCTCCCCTCTCTCATGCTCTCTCTCTCTCTCAAATAAGTAGATAAAATCTTAAAAAAAAAAGAAATCAAGGATCAAAGATGGGTAATGACTCACCTAACATCACCCTCATCAATAACAGAGCCAGGACTAATATACAATTCACATGACATCAAGACCAGAGTTCTTTGTAAATATAAATATTTCAACAATCATTACTTCAGACTTGAACGCTTATTTGTTATCTCATAACTTGACCAAACTTTTGCTCAAACATCATATTACCAACATTAACTCAGAAGTCAAAAACCTCCTCCGGAAGGAAGATCTGATAGTTCTCTCCTCTATGCTGGTTGAGAAACAGAGTATAAAATCTAAGGAGAGTTGAAGTATAATACAATCTTCTTCAAACAGGGGCTTGTACAACATATTGAATTTTAGTATTTTTAAAACGTGACCTAATAATTAAGCTTCAGAACCAAAGTTTTACTATTTTTCTAGCTAAAATTAAATTTGACCTAAGTCCCTACATATTAAGATGGTTACAAGTTTAGTATCAAATGATTTGACAAGAATGGGGGTGAGGGTTTTTCTTTCCTTATTCCTTAGATTGCACAAGAACCCTGGAGGATAGACAGGATAGTAAAATGGTACATGCCAGACGTCTTTGACAGTCACTGATGTGTCTCTTTTTCAGGTTAACATGGCCCCGTGCAGGCAAGTCGCATCATTCTCCTCATGCCAACCTAAGCCACAGAGATCCTGGTCAAAGTCCCAAGGTCATAAGCACGTAGTGTATCAGTTTGCTTTGCCGTGTAACAACAACCTCTAAACTTAGGGATTTAAACAACAATCATTCTCAATTCATGATTCTGTGGGTTGACAAGTGGGACTGGGCTTTGTTGAACAGCTCTTTCTGTCTCAGTTGGTTCATGCATATTTCTGCAGCCAGCTACCAATCAGTAAAAGCCTTTGTTTCTTGGCATTATTTGAGTGTTGGATGAGGAATGGGGGAAAGACTAGGCCATGTGTCTTTTATCATCTAGTAGGCTATCTTGAATCTGTATGCATGGCATCTTTTCAGGGTTCTAAGAGAAAGAGCAGAAACATACAATGTCTCTTGAGGCCTAGATTCAGAACCAGCCTAGCTTCCCTTCTGCTGCTTTATACTGGCCAGAAGAAGTACCAATTTAGCTCAGATTCAAGAAATGGAGACATAAACTCCACTTCTTGATGAGAGGAGCTCCAAAGTCACATTTCAAAACTACTCAGATACACGAAGACATGGAACGTGTGGCCATCGCTACAACCTACAACACAGAGGCAAGCATTGCACCGGACTCTACCACTTCAAAGGCTCTGCATTCCAATAAGCCCCACCATCTGCTGCTCTTGACACAGAACTCCCGCTACCTTCCCATCTTAAGGGATCTACCAACCTCATAGGACCTCTCCTCAACCCTCAAACACAGTACCCCTGCTGATTAATTTTCTCTTTAAGAAATCCAGTTTAATTATTTACACAGATCTAGCCTTTAATATCAAAGATGTGTCTAGAAAATTCCTCCTGTGCAACCAAAACAGATTACTTCTTCTCTGTTAGCTATCCCCAGAGGGTAAGGAAGTTAGGAATTCCTGAGCAGGAGAACTCACAGACCTTGTCACTCCTAGTGCAAGAAAAGAACACCTTTCATTCTTCTATGATCACATTATGGACAAAAAGGGGATTCAGTCATTTCTCAATAGCTATACTGTCACGTTTAATTCTCAGTTAGTCTCCCTGACACAAAATTTATAGGAAACTTGAGCTGGAAAGATTATCAATCATCTCCAAAACAAATATTTGTGAGCAATATTTTGGCCATGAAGGTGTTACCATGTCAAATAAGTCTTTTTCTTCTATCTGATCCTTAAGCTCTTTCATAGTCTGAGTATGTGTTCCTGAAAGGAGGAATATTATATCATTATTAAGCACATATTTAACTCTGATTGAAACAATTATAGTTGAAGTATAATTTTCTTTATATTGCTGTGACTTTTTGAAAGGTACATTTCCTTGATTTTATTTGCTGATAACCCTGATGTAAACAATAGTTTTCCTGCATAGTAACAAAGATCTCTTCCAGGAGAAGCATGTTAAACTATTAAAAATCACATTAAACACAGATTGCATACTAGCATAAATTAGTAGCTTGTCTTCAAGAAGGCCAGAGTGCACTATAGGAAGGAGCAGGAAGGTGAGGGAGCCATACTTACCTAAGACTTAATTTATGCTAGAGGCTCTGCTAGACATTTCACATGGCTTAACTTAATGTTTACACTAGTGAGATACAAATATGACTGTTGTCTGTATCAACAGGAAAAGATGGCACAAACTGAGTCATTTGTAAAAAATTTAATAAAGGAGTTATCTGCAGAACCGTGGGCAAAGTTAGTGGAAAGCACTAAGGGAAAATAGAGTACCCTGGGGCTAGAATCAATAGGGAACCAGAGAGAAGTTAGGTGGCCATGGCCCAGGAAGAGGGTATTCACTGGACATAGGAGAAAATGCTTTTAAAGATGGAGCCTGCAGTAGAAGAAAATAACCAAGCCTTCTACCCTCTGCCTCCTGCTAGCTCCCCATTGGGGGAACCCAATCAAAAGCCAGAGCTATGGAGCCTATAAATGCAGTCCATGTACTCAGCCTCCTAAGACAAAGCAGGGTGGAGAAGGTGGAGTAGGGCAGAGAAGGAGGGCAAATAGGAGGTATCCACACATTATCCTATTTTAAAGATGAACAAATTGAGAATCAAAGGAAGTAATAACTTCTGCAGGTCACAAAGGCAAAACAGAATTTAAATTCGGATCTTTCTAGTTCTCTTTGCATTTTACATGCCAACTACCCTACTGAACTTGGTAGAGAAAAAAACTATTTATATTTTTCATCATAAGGAGCATTTTACAAAATTCCAATTCTATTTCCCTCTTTTAACTTGCATATTCTATCATCCCCAGGATGACACAGTAAGAGATGGTTACTTGCATCATCAAATTCAACTGGACCCTTGAGGAAACTCTATATACCATCTCTCTTTCATCTCCTTTGATTATGATTCCTAATAAGAACAATTCCACTACAGAGTGCTTTAATTACTCAAATCAACAAATATTTATTAATTGCTTAATATGCACCACAGTTGTTTTCAACACTACAGAGGACACAACAGGCGTATATGACATGGCCTGTACCTTTCAGTGTTCATAATCTTGTCGAGTTTTTTGTTTTGTTTGTTCATTTTTTTTTAAGATTTTATTTATTTCTTTGACAGAGAGAGAGAGAGGGAGTAAAAGCAGGGAGAGCAGCAGAGGGAGAGGGAGAAGCAGGCTTCCCGCTGAGCAGGGAGCCCAATGTGGGGACTCGATCCCAGGACCCTGAGATCATGACCTGAGCTGAAGGCAGATGCTCAACCAACTGAGCCACCCAGGTGCCCCTGTTCATTTGTTTTTAAAGGCATTATAAAAACCCCAGAAGACCAGGGGTTCTGTTTGACCTAGATGAATGTCTGGCATATAGTAGGTGTTTAACAAAATTTAATGAATTAGTGAATAATAAAAAGAAATAAAATAGTGGAAATCAAATATAAGGAAGCTCATAAAGGTGTGTCATGAATAGTAAGGGGTTAGGAGGCTCGGGAAGGATGAAGATCAGGGAAGATTACAAAGACTGAGGAAGCTTTGTTGAAAATGGAGATGTTCAAGGGAACTTGGAAAGATGAATGGGTTTTAATACATAAGCATAGAAAAGACATTTTGGTATTTTACAGGGGGACTTTGGGCACTTGAAAGAGGAAATGGTTCAGGGGACTAGGTTTTTTCTACAGAAAGTCAGGGCAAACGGGATCAAAGAGAGAAGTTTGCTTTGGAGGAACACAGTACGCCCCTTCTGGTGCCTTTATGGATCTCCCCTTCCTCCCACTATGGAGCACCTCCTTTTCTCAAAATGTCTGCTGTTTTATGTTGGATAATATTCAGGAAAACCTGCCTGTCTAGCCTTCTTTCTTAGCATAAGACTTTATTTCGTGACTTCTAGCACTAAACTAAGAATTTGTTTGTTTTAATATCTCAGCTTAGCTATCCCTGCCTCTGGGAAGTTTTCCTTGAACCTTCTAGGCTCCAAGTATATTCCTCCCTGAGCTCCTATCATGTTCAGAGTTTTTGCCATCACAGCAGTTACTGGAATGTATAAAGGTGGCCTGTAGTGTGGTTTCCTTCTGCACAGTTAGTAGCAAGCGGCCTGGGACTGTCTCCCTTTTGCCATACAATGTGTGAATGACTGTGTCACCAATAAGCCATAGGGAGGATTTTAAGCTATTTTATGAATATGACTCTACTTATCTTTTAGGTGCTTTTATTGGTGAAAGGATTTTTGTAACCTTGAAAATTACATTGTAGATGTAGCTAGGAGTAGGACTAATGTGGTTTCAGACATAGGGTGTTCAACCTTGGACCTTGGTTTGCCCAGGACTAAGGGCTTCTTGGGGTGTGGGATTCTTAGTGCTGAATCTCCAAAAGTCCCAGACAAACTGGGGTGAATTGGCCCCATCCTACTGGGAAATGAAAAATAATACTATGCTTCCACTCTGCATTATGCTACACCTGTAAACCCAAGCTAAGCTTGTATTAGTGCTGAAAAATGTAATTTCTGACCTCGCTTTTTCATCCTTGGACTAATGGAACATTATGTCTCAGTAGAAAAGCACTCACCCTGTGAACAGTAGCCAGTCGAAGCTGAGAATTCTTAGCCTCTGTCAATTCATGTTGCTTTTAGCATACTACGATAATTGTTTCTCTCAAAGTCACCTGTTAGGCCTTATGATAGAACTGACTATACGAACTTTCAAGCAGGGAGTTTGCCCTTCAGGTGTTTCATTAGAGATGGATTCTTAAGAAGTGTTTTCGTGGTGGTTGTTCTTAATTCCCAGAAGCTAATTGAGGGAGAATTACCTCCATCCCTCAGAGGAGATACTCGGTTGGAACATAACATTCATACCCAAGCACTTCAGCACTATTTGAACTGAACCCAAGGGAACTGAATTTTGGTTCAATTTACTCCATTATTTTTTTACTGGGTTCCTTGGTTTTCCTGTAGAAAGAAAAGGGCTGGTAGATGATAGAACAAAGACAAAAATCATACAAGATTTTGAAGAACTGATTTTCTTATTCAGGAAATGAGTTGGATGGAATATATAATGTCAGAAGGACTCTCCAGTCTAACACTCAAAGCCAGGAGAGTGGCAGCTACCGAAGTCTTTCATTAGTTTAGAATCCACAAAATGATTATTAAGCTTAACTCAGGCAGCTCAAATGATTTTCTGGAACAGCAGGGATACTGATACATACACAAAAATTCCCCCTATGAGTTTTATGCTTTATATGCTTGTGAGTGATTGCAGCTTAAACTCCTAGCCTATGTGTTGTCTCATTCGTATGGATCACAGGCACAAATCAGACAAAAGCAATCCTAAGTCATTCTTTTGAGGCAGAAGTCTACTAGTACATGCAGTAGCTGGCTTTTCAGGAATTTACTAAGCTTTTTACATGGACTATTTTATCATTTTCTCCTCACATAAAACCTTCCAAGTAGATACATTAGGATGATCTTTGTAGATGAAAAAAATCAATCAAGTCATGAGAAGTTTAAGAAGTCTGCTTTTTTCGAAAGCAAAAACGTAAGGGTTAAAATTCAGGTGTATGACCCTAGAGTTAATGCTTATCCACCATGCCACAAGTCTGACACGTGAGTGAATAAGTAGCCCCAGAAATGGTCTGCAGGATAGTTATTGAAATTCTTGGGTAATTCCCTATAACATCAAAGAGGTAACTTCAGTATTTGGTTTTGTAACTATAAAATTTCTGAGTTCCTTAATTTTTTCTTTAAAAATTACTCCCAGAGTAGTACACAAATTGCCAGTTGTCCTCATTAGGTGCATATTGAGAAACCAAATACTGGGGCACCTGGGTGGCTTGGCTGGTTGAGCGTCTGACTCTTGGTTTTGGGTCATGTTGTGATCTCAGAGTCATGAGATCGAGCCACATGTCGGTCTCTGTACTCAGCACGGAGTCTGCTTCAGATTCTCTCTCCCTCTCCCTCTGCCTCTACTGCTTATGCTCTCTCTCTCTCAGTTAAATAAATAAATCTAAAAAAAAAGAGAGAGAAATCAAATCCTGTAGAGTTTTCCTATCCAAACATCTCCATCCTAACTTTTACCGCATAAATTTTGAATTAAGAAAAATATCAATGGGAAAGATAATGAAAATAGACTATAACATGGGATATGAATTTTAAAGGATGAAACTATTTTATTTTCAAAGTTACTATTTTCTGAGATTCATTAGGTTCACAGTTTTTTTTCACTCTTGAGTGACTCTATAGTTTTTGTTGATGTTGTTGTTTTGCTTTTTATTAAGTTTTTTATATTAATTCCAGTATTATTAACAAACAGTGTTATATTAGTTTCAGGTATACTAAGATGACAGGTTTCCACAGAACACATAGGTTTCTTTTTTATATTATGTTTTTTATGTCCAAATAAAATACTTACCTTTTAATAATTCTGCAACATTGATTCAATTCCTTTCAAAGTGAAATGTGTGGTACCATGAAATTTTTGAAGAAAAAGTAAAGTAATAATTCCTTACATCTTTGTAACAACTGTGATACAATCATTATTGTTATAATCTCACATTATAGATGAGGAAACAAAACCAAAGGTAAAATGAATTGCCTAGAGCACCTATCAAACAAATGGAAGACCCTAAATTGGAAGCCAGTTTTGTGAAAGAAGCAATGATTTATGTTGGGCCTAATAGCCATCCCAGGAAATACAGGGTCATTCCCTGGGTCATTACTCTGGCACTTGAGTTTCTATGGGAACCAAGCAGTTAGAACCTCATAGAAATAAATGTTACCATTAAAAAGGAGTAAGTTCTGGAGCACCTGGATGGTTCAGTCAGTTAAGCGTCCAACTCTTGATTTCGTCTCAGATCATAATCTCAGGGTTGTGAGATGGAGCCCAGTGTCAGGCTTCATCAGGCTCTGTGCTGATTGTGGAACTTAGGATTCTCTCTCTCCCTCTTCCCCTGGCCCTCCCCCAGCTGGCTCTTGCTCTCTCAAATAAATAAATATAAAAAGGAGTCACTCTTTTTTTTTTTAAGATTTTATTCATTTGAGAGAGAGAGAGAGACAGAGAGAGCATAAGCATGGGGCTTGAGCCCAGGACCTAGAGATCATGACCTGAGCCAAAAGCAGACACTTAATCGACTGAGCCACCCAGGTGCCCCAAGGAGTCACTCTTAACTGTGAGCATTCACCAAGGCCCTGAGGCTCTTTCCCTAACAGTATCAGTCTTCTATATTCAATCCTAAATCTGCATAGTGTTTTCACTAATGCTGGAACTATTCTGAATTGTCTGAATTCATCTGGATGAAAAAATATATATGTTGCTCATCAGGGATTTTTAAGCAGGGTGACTTACCATGTGGCAAGATGGCCCTGCCCACCTGAAATAAAACTCTGATTATCATTAATAAAAGGAGAAGGATACGGGCTTTTCATGAGATTATTTGCCATTGACAAGTCACTTCCATATTGATAAAGTTGCTAATTCTCAAGACAATATTTTAGGTAGAAGGATATGCTATTTTTAATTATATTGTGTACTTCTATGGTTGAGGGTGGTCCAAGGAAAACATAGGTGAATTCTTCCTATGATTTATAAATTTATATAGAAGAAATTTCAAGGGTCTTTCAATGTTGTTACACTAACTACAGACTTACAATGATGTTTCTCATTAATTCCCTTATAACTGATGATTAAAGTCTGGTGATAAAATTTAGTATTTATAGAAACTTAAAGGTTACAAAATAATAACCCCATATTTTAATTTTACTTTATGGCACCAAGAGAGTCTGAGACTAAAACAGAAAAGTAATCACTAGGATTCACATTTTTTTATTACCCTGTTTTTATAAAGAACTATATACCTCCTGGCAAAAAGTTAGTTCCTAGAAAAATCATGAAACTTGCTGTGGATGGTCAGAGGCCCAATTTCATACACAGACAAACCAATACACAGAAACAAAGATAAATCTAAAGTCACGGACCATCAAGATTTACTAAGTTGCTATTTACTAAGAGGCAGCAGATATCAAGAGCTAATTCTACAGCACCCAAAGATCTGAATGCAAGTTCAGCTACTCCATTTTCAGAGTAAGAAATGATAATTAGCCTCTTGGCTTCTGTGAGCCTTTATTCTCCTGTCTGTAATATAGGATCAGCCACAGCCCCAGGGCTGTTTTTGATGTTATGTTCCTGTAAAGAGCTATACTGATGGGACTGCATGAGGACCCTCTAAGAGTAAGCAAAATAGTCCAGGTTTACAGGGAGAAATATGTCATCTACACTGAATGATTACAGCATGACAAAGTCAATGGCACAACTGTCCACGTAGGCATTGACTCTAGCAAGGGTGTTATCACTAGACTAGAACTGGACAAAGACTGAAAAAAGATCCTTGAATGTAAAGCTAAATCTCACAAAGGAGGAAAAAAGGGAGGGGGGCGGTAAATACAAGGAAGAAACAATTGAGAAGATGCAGCAATAAAGTAATCTTACATATGACTTTCAAAAAAAAAGCTGTTAAAATGAAAAAGAACATTATAATGTTGGACAAGTTATTGAACCGAGGCTCAATGTCCTTGTTCGTAAAACAGGAAGAATGTTAACAGCTACCTTGTAGGACTTTTTCTTCAGGATTAAATGAAAGGATATATGCCTGTGAAAATGCTTTTCAAACTATAAAGCACATGCTAGCCAGACCACATTGGTAGAGAAAAGGAGCCCATCTACAACTGAAAGATACTTTGATATCTTTGATCCCAACTGTTTCACATTCACATATGAATTGTGGAGAAAAATAATCCTACAGAAGGTTATTATGTAAGTCATGTTTTTAACCTGATTAGAAAACCAGTGTCTGCTATTTTGAAGGCTCTCCTCCTTTCCCGCATTGGATATGTGAGGGTTGCTCCAGGATATATCCTGGTGTCTTTCCTACCCTCTTTACTATCCTAGGCCATCTCATACACACACACAACTTCAGTCTCCATTGATCTAACAATGTCTCCTACATCCTATTTTGAGCGCAGATCTTTTCCTGCCCTTTAGACTGGTACAGTCAACTGCCTACTGGATATCTCCATCTTTACGTCCAAAGATACCTCAAACATAGCTGTACAAAACAGCCCTTCCCTCTTCCACCCTTGCTCCTTCTTCTGTGTTCTCCATCTTTTTGAATGGTTCCACCATCCACCTAGTTGTTTGGGTCAGAAATTTTGGCTTGACATTGAGTTTTCAATCTCCATTATTCCCTAAATCCAATCGTCACCAAGTATTATGCTTTCTGCTATCCAGTTAAATCCCCTCCATTTCTATTGTTTTCTATCCAAACTATGTCACCATCATCAGTCTTTTGAATTATTGTTTCTAGTTCCCAACCTCCATTTTCTCCCAAACCATTCTCCATATTGTGTCCTGAATGATCATCCTGAAATCCAAAGTTAATCAAGTATTCCCTATGCTTAAAATCCTCTGATGGCTTCCCCATGCCCAGTAACTTAACATGGCTCACAAATCTGTAGGGCTGGCATCAACAAGGGCAGGCAGGAATTTGTGGACATGAGCTGAAGCTGTTGTCCATGGCCAAATTTCCCCTTCAGAGAAGCCTAGCTATGCTCTTAAGGCCTTTCAACTGGCTGACTAAGACAACCCCACCTAGATTATCTAGGATAATCTCCTTTACTTACAGTCAATTATGGACTTCAATCACATCTTCAAAATACCTTTGTGGCAACACCTGGATTAGTGTTTGAATGAACAACTGGGGACTACAACCTAGCCAAGTTGACAAATAAAGCTAACGACCACACCTCAGCACCTACTATATGATGGGCCCTCAATAAATATTTGTGAAATAAATGGGTGCATGAACTATTTTGTTCAGTAAGGGCACCCCTGGGGTACATGTGAAGTACCCCACTTTGTACTATATACTTAGGCACTATCATATTATTTACATTTCATACTTATTAAAATCTGTGAGGCTTGTGGGGGGTACATTTGAAAGGAAAAAGTCATATCCTTTGCACTACTTATGGTCCCTCAGGTTTCTTCAGAGAGAATCAATTTCTATCATTAAATGTAACAGGCTTGGAGCTTCCTGAGGACAGGACCGTGTGTGTTATTTCTGTTATTGTCCTGGTGCTCTCTCAGCCCTACCACACTGTATGTGTGCAGTAGCTGCTCAGTGAAGATTTGTTAAAAAGGACAAAATTAACCTACTAAGACTTTTTTTAAGAAGACAGATTTTGAAGTGGTACTGGTTACTGTGGGTCCTGTATTTTTTTAAAATAAGGATATAATTTAGAAATGGTAAAATTCACCCTTCTTAGTGTATACTTCTGAGAGTTCTGAAAATTGTATATAGGAGTTCATTACCCAAAAACTCTCCCACGCACCTTACAGTCAACCCTCCCCCACCTCCAATCCTGGCAACCAGTGTGATCTGTTTCAAGTATAGACGTTTCCAGAATGTGAATCATACAGCATGTCATATAAATTGAAAAGATTCCAGAATCTTTTGTGTATGGCATAATGCACTTGAGATTCATCCATGTTACCATACTTCAGGGTCAATAATTTGTTCCTTTTTCTTGCTGAGTAGTATTCCATCACACGGATGTATCGTGGTTTGCTTATCCACTATGGGCCTTGCTGTTAATTACCCAAGATCTGTCCCTCTTCATTCTTCCTCAGTCCTTTTCTCTATCCCTGCCCCCAAAGAGGTGAAGTGCTGTTCTATTTGGTCAGGTTGAAGAACGCTTATTTGATCCAATTTTGGGGTTGGAACCTTGTGAGTTGCGTTAAGCTTATACTAAGTCATTTTTCTTTTCTCTCAAAACATGTTGTGTGGCTAAAAGAGAAGGTTTTGTTTGTACCCACCTCTGTCGCATACTAACTGTGCGATCTTGATCAAGTTACCTAATCTCTCTGTGCCTATGTTTCCTTATAGAGGCCATGCAGAGGGTAACAGTCCTTACTGCCTTAGGTTATGACCATCAAACAAGTTAATAATTACAAATGGTATACAGCAGTGGCTGGCATATTGTTAACTCTTAGTAAGTGTTGGCTGTTATTATTTAGAGCCATTTTGACCCATGTAAGGGGCTTTACTATGAATAAAGACGTAGCATGTATAAAACTTAAAGAAAAGTCTGCTCTTGCCCCATTGTCTTGGGAAGGTGGTTTGGGCGGAAGGACGGGAGCTGGAAGCTCTGTGTGGCAGTAAGTTATGAGGTCACCCTGTAGGTGGTAGTGTGGAGTTGTATATTTCTTTACCTTTTGCCAGTGGAAAGCTGCCTAATAGGTCCTTGCTCACTCTTCCCATTGCCCCTGCTCTGACATAATTGGATTGACCTAGCTGGTGGAAGAGCTGTGTCTGGGTGAATTACGAATTTGGCATTTATCTGATTTACACAGTTCCCTTAGCATATTGCTGCCTCAGTCCTTGTGTGGGCTCTCAGGTCATGTCACTCCTGTGGATGGCTTGCCACCACCCTCAACATTATTCTGTACACATTTTTAATCTTTGCTGGGTTGTCTCTGGAAAAGAGCAAAAGTAGAACTACAGGCAAAAAAAGAATTTTATTTTCCCTTGAGTTTGACCACTTTGAACTTGAAACATTGATAAAATGAGTTCCTCCAACCGACTTTAGTTCCCATGCCTCACTGTAAGTGTTGTAACTTTCACTCACTGTATCCACTTTGCTGGAAGATAATTCTTTTGTTCATTTTATTCTGTAAGCCCAGTATTTACTTCACTTACACAATCTTCCACTGAGATTTTACGGGCCCATTTTTTTTTCAGACGGGGACTCTATATTCCTTGAGCTTCTATTTTTACAAGCGGTCTAAGCTCTTGGAAATCCTGAATAATTATAAAATGGCATCAAAATAAATTATCTCTGAGTCATAAGTTTCTGATATAAAAAGAAACCTTTTCAATGTTTGCCTTTTTTAAATGATAAAGCATTTCTGTACAAGTTACATGAGTATAGCTTAGATTTTAAAAATTCAGATAAACAAAAAAGGAAAATTTAAATCATCTAAAGTACTACCACATAGAGATAACCTCTTGTTTTACTGGGTTTTCCCGGAATTATCAATCGATCTGATCTATGCATAAAACAGGAGCCTCATGCTTTAACTTTGTATGCAAATAATGCATTTCCACATTACTTTATTTAATGTACACCATTATTTTAATGGCTTCATGATTTTTTGCTAATTTATCATATCTTTATCACTAAATAATATTTATACACATATATACACATATGTGTGTATGCCTGTCTACTGACCTTCTCTCCATTTGTCTCTCTGTATATTCCAATGCTATTCTCATGACACATAGTTTTTGTAACTTTATAGCACTTTTTCATATTTAAGTGGACAAGTTCTGCCTCATTGCTCAGTTTCAAAATTTTGAACTAAGGGATTGTTGCTATGTAATGACAACTTTCTAATCTTAAAAGACTGTTGTAATTTTAAATATTTCCCCCACTCTATTATGCATATTTCACAAGTTCACAAGCACACACACACACACCTTAAAAGCAGAATAATTACGGGAAAATGGTGAAGTAACATCCTTCCCTTTCATGGGCTTCTCCTCATTCTGGGGGTTCCTGGAGAGGCCCAGTGCTCTCAAGATCTATCAATTCCCCATCAAATCTCCCTTTGAGTTAATGGTCCAGTTAGAAAGGAAAAACAATCCCATGTCAGATTTCCCTCTTGTGGATATTTGCATTTTAGTATGATTCCCCTTCATTGGCCCCCCCAAAATAAAATCTTGATTCTGGAATTTCAGTTTTCTAGACACGATCCATCAAGCAAGAAATTTTTCATCCCTATGGGCAACCATATATTTTACAAACTACGGACCTGGTTCTGACCCTGAAAATCCAGACAAATATATCATGCTCTGTGTCAGTATTTTAAAGTTTAAAATAATTCTCTAGCATTAAATTTAATACTAAGTGCTAACTATTATGTATAATGGAGCCTTTCCCATTTATAGAAGTTAGAGTTTCCCCAGTAATGGGGAACAAGTGGGAAACTGGAACAGGGGAATGATATGATAAAAGAGTGTTTGAGGCATTGAGAGGACATTAGTATGCAGGATGACCTGCCAGAGAAAGGAGCTGGAGAAAAAGGAATCATCTGGGTCAAGGGCTAGTAACCCTGGAGGCAAATTAGAATCAGCGGTAGAGTGTTTATAGCTACCTTTGCCTTGCATGCAGGAGCAATTAAATCCCAACATCTTGGGTTGGGGATGGGGTGTTGGTTTACCCTCTGTTTGCTTTAATGCTCTGCAGATCATTTAAAATATGATTTATTTCTTATTGTGTTAAATATGTATAACACAAAATTATGATTTTAAACTTTTAACTACGATTTCCAGTGATTTTTTTTTTTTTAAGATTTTATTTATTTGACAGAGAGAGACACAGCGAGAGAGGGAACACAAGCAGGGGGAGTGGGAGAGGGAGAAGCAGGCTCCTGGCTGAGCAGGGAGCCCGATGTGGGGCTGGATCCCAGGACCCTGGGATCACGACCTGAGCCGAAGGCAGACGCTTAACGACTGAGCCACCCAGGTGCCCCTGATTTCCAGTGATTTTAATCTTGGCTCTAAATGCATTCTAGTTAAGGGGATGGGGAGAGGTATATGTATGAGGCAGGTAGAAAGCTTTTAAAACAATGCAGCTTATCCTTATATGTAAATCAATCTATGACATCTGTGATTTTCAGCTAATCACTTGATAAATTCATGGTGACGCTCACTAACTAATAACAAATTTGAGTTATCAAGACTAAAGAAGTAGTGAATTAGAGTAATCACTTATGTAGTCAAAAGCAAAATTTTTACATAAATTATTGTCCACCTCAGGGCTTCTTTTGATTTATAAGTGCATCCCAGATTTAGTAATGAGGCCTTTTCATGCAGGGTAGCCAATGTTTGAAACTCCCATTTTACTGATTTATAGCCCTGTTTTCTGGCACAAGCTACACATTTTAGAAATCGCACTCGGGGGTGTGTGTGTGTCTGTGTGTACACGTGCACGCACTTTCCCAGTAGAGATCTCTAAATAATTCCTCAGATTATCAGCCCCAAACATAAATCATCACCTAAAATATCACCAAGTGTTGCTACAATTACTAAACGCGCAGATACCTTGTCTCACAATCAACTCAATTAAATCAAGCTACAGAGAATCAAACCCTGGAAACAACTCTTACCTCCACACAGGCTAAGTCTGCAAATGTGAAAGCTTTGCTTTTCTCCAGTTTTCTTCCACTGAGTTTCCCAGCAACCTCATCTACCACTCCACAGAAGCTGCGGCCAGCGTTAATCATGATACATTTCATCCTCAGGTTTTTTTCAGGGGTCATTATGTGTTTCACATAGGAGGAGAAAGAATTTTCCCTTTCCCCTACTAAGTTCTTGGCTGAGACCCCCTGTAATAAAGAACAGATGAAGGAGAGAAAAACAAAGAGAAGTTTATTCACATGCACACCTCATGTATACATGGGAGACATCCAGGAGAAAGGAATAACTCCATGAAATGGCCCAAGCCACCAACTTAAATACCAGTTCAGGTAAAGACAAAAGATAGGTATTGGGAGGTGCTGGGGTAACAATTCATAGGAGGGAAAGAGAAGGAAATGTTTGATAAACAGAGATTGCTCTGGGGATGCAGAGGAGTCTCTCAGGTGAAAAAGATCTCTGGTGGGTGCCTGGGTGGCTCAGTTGGTTAAGCGACTGCCTTCGGCTCAGGTCATGATCCCGGAGTCCCGGGATCGAGTCCCACATCCGGCTCCCTGCTCAGCAAGGAGCCTGCTTCTCCCTCTGACCCTCCCCCCTCTCATGCTCTCTCTATCTCA
>NC_058409.1:40921717-40991329 GCF_002201575.2 Neomonachus schauinslandi | reverse complement strand
CTGCTTCTCCCTCTGACCCTCCCCCCTCTCATGCTCTCTCTATCTCATTCTCCCTCTCAAATAAATAAATAAAATCTTTTAAAAAAAAAGATCTCTGGTAATAGCTCTCTTGCTGGCATGGCTCCTTTCTGATGCAAATTTCCATTATAAATACAGATTTCTCTTACAAAAGGGTACTCGCTACTCTGTTTTCAGAGCTTCTCCTGTGTGTGAAGCTTGTAAAAAAAAAAAAAAAAAGGTGCTTATGCCAAGGAAGCATATTGGGGAGGGGGGCTTATCATGTGGTTCTTCAAAGTGCAGCAGGAAGGGGAAGGGTTGTGATAATAGAAACGACTATGCCCCATGTCTGAATGTGGTAGAGAATAGCTCATTTCAACCCTTGACTTCTAGAATAAAAATAAAGAGACATTCTCAGAAAGCAAGTAATCAATGGCCCACTGTATCAAGGTGCAAGGAATCAATTTCAGGGAGCAATGTGTCAAAGTTAATGTACAAGATCTTTTCTTTAAATTTGGAAGTTGATTCTATACAAATCAAGACCAAAATCCTGAAAACAATTGCTTCCCTTTGAACTTAGCATTAGATTTGAACTAGAAGGTTTAAGAAAAGAAGCTGATCGGGGCACCTGGGTGTCTCAGTTGTTGGGCGTCTGCCTTCAGCTCAGGTCATGATCCCAGGGTCCTGGGATCGAGCCCCATATCGGGCTCCCTGCTCAGCGGGAAGCCTGCCTCTCCCTCCCCCACCCCCCCCGCTTGTGTTCCCTCTCTCACTGTCTCTCTCTGTCAAATAAATAAAATCTTTAAAAAAAAAAAAAAAAGAAAGAAAAGAAGGTGATCCAAGTACTTCCCAAATTTTTCCTTAGGGTAAGTGGAAGGATCATTTGGTGAAGATCAGAAACTTGGTATTTTGATATTTTGTTATAAACCTAACAAAATAATTTTTAAAAATCCATAACCTTCTTCTCTTGAAGAGCTCTGAAAAGATTATTCTTTCAAGCAACTTAGACAGTCGGGCAAATCCGAAACACAAAATGAACAATGTGTTAAATCATAGAATCAATATTTCTAATTAATGGCAAAGGAGCAGTTTTCTATCATAGTCTCCTTTCTTGGGATACAACTGTGTGCCATTTTAGGGAAGCTAAAATAAACTAATAATGGAATTTCTTAACATTAACATTTGTGTGCTATACCATTCAGTCCCATTGTGATAAAACAAGGTGAAATGTTTCTGGGCTCACTGAAACTCTAGGCTATCTCTCAAAGGACAGATAACCTGAACTAAATACGTCAGCCCAAGCCCCTAGAGGGCAAGTGTGTTTGCCATGTTGTGTGGCTCTTACAGCCTCACTAAGGAAATAGGTTAAGCCTGGAATCCCTCTCAAGGACCAGGGGGCTCAGGTTCACTCCCACTCTAAGAGAGACTTGTAGAATTTGCTTAACACTGAACTTCCAGGAACTGACTTAAGCCCTTGTTGCAGAAAACTGTTAAGAGAACGTCAACCAGGTCAGTCATTAGCAAAGATGAATTTTGGATAAAAGGTCATGAAAAGAAAAGTGGAAAAATGCACTAAATTTTTTTTTGTAACAATGGGGATACATTGGGAGAACAGTGGGGAACTTGAATAAGAGGATTAAGAAGACTGGATTTACCAAATGGTAATGGCAAGTCACCCAAGTAAATAGTAGTGAGGTCCGTAACCTCCTTATTGCTGGCCTGGAAGACTTCCGTTGAAGATGTTCCAGGTCACAGTTATGCCAGCACTGGCCTGTTTAGTATGTTCTTTGGCTCCCAACCACAGAGGGATCAAGCATATGCAAAAATGTCTCTTTCTCTTATTAGAGCCTGTGTGGGGAACAAGATAGACCATTAAGTCTGCTCTAAACTGCCATAACTAGACCTCTGGGGACCCAGATAGCAGCAAGATAGAATGTGGAGGTTTCTCAACCCATTGCCCATCTGATTCAGAGAATCAAATGCTGGGCATTACTATTCATGGGTTAGAAGGAAGCATGTTCTGTGGAGCCTCTGCTGAATAAGAAAGTAGGATCATCTTTGCCAGTTTGTGAACCCCTTACAGAAGATGCTAAGCATGGAGAGTATGTTTTGAAGCACCATAATATTAAGAGAAAAGTTCTGGAAAGGAATAAAAAGGGAACAGATGAACCCAGAAACAACACAGTACTTTTTTACACAGTACTTTTTGGTTTTACAGAGTACTTTCCAGAAGAGAAACCTACATAGGCTGTGGAACGGATTGCAGGTGTTTGATAGTCTGCTGTGGACATGACTGGCAGATCTGTGCTTTCAGAATGATTAATCATCCCACAGTTACCTCTCGGCTGGTGATGCTGCCCAGAGCTGTTTAACATTCTAGTTCCATTGTTGAGTTCTCAACTTGGAGGGCCTCTAGTGGCTGTCAGTCTCATTAGGAGGAAAAAAAAAAGGAACTGCTATGTCATCTAAAGGGTTTTATGCCCAGAATCTGAAATGTGACAGTTCTAAGGCTGTCCTCTTTTTAATAGTTAGGGAGTTTTGCAGCAACTAAAAGGTAAGTGAGATCTGTAACAGAGAAACAATAATAGTGGTACTTACTGACTTTGTTATTCAGTTAGTACCATAAGTGGTTCCCTGCTGAAAATAAGAGAGGTGGTTAATGTACAGTGTTCCAGGAAATGTAATTCTACTTTCCTCTCATGTCCAACTTAAAATGTTGAGTAAGTGTAAAACAAAACAAAACAAAAAAAGCCTTTTAAATGCATTTGGTTACACAGTAGTCTTACCTTTCATCAACATACCCCCCCCACACACACACCCATGCACATACTCAGAGAGCCCCTAAGAAAACAGAAGAGAGGGAGTAACACAGTCTTTGGGGGGAGCAGCAAAGTACATCCAAGTTTTCTCCTGTGTGGCTCTTATTGACTCCTATTTCCCTTCAGAATAGTAAGTAGGATTGGAAGTACACTCCACAGATGGATGCTCAAGTAAGAAAAGCTGATAAGAACTAGATTGGTTTAGACTAATGAGAATCCTATAGAACTAAGTATAAGATGAAAGGAACCACGTCTATCCTGTTCTCCACTCTATCTCCTAGGCATCACACATAAAGAACATCCAAGGCATTTTTTCCCAATAGGAGAATTATAAAAATCAAGTGAGTTTCTCAGAGCTAGCTCTGTTCCTTGTGTGGAATGGTGCTTCTAGAAAGTTCCTTGTTAGCTAGCCCATGTGACTGGGGTAAGAGACTAGATAGGGCTCTGGGGAAGGGCAAGGAGGAATAATGTCAGTCAACAGTAAAAATGTGCATATTACCAATATTCCACAAATTATATCTTGTTGGGAATACTATGATAATCAAAAGGAGACTGAATAAGGTACACATCCAACAAGGGAGAGCCTCCTGACACACTAAAGGTGTAAGCTATAGGTATCAAGAGGCAGACAGGGGCCACTATATCCCTCAGTATTTATCAACTCAGGACAAATGCCTTTATGGTTAAATAGCCCTCTTCATATATCACCCTTTATATCTGACAATGATGTGGGACTAAGTCAGTAGAACCAAAATGTGTCAAAATGAGGCTGAGGCATCTCCAACAATGGTCATTAAAGATGGCTGACTGGGCATCTGTATTTATCTCTTCTCCCTCACAAATCCACATTAAATCAGTAGGGAGGAATAAAAAAATGTATTTGCCTATAACAACAAACAGAATGGGAGAGAGATTATCAGTAGAAAAGAAATTCCACTAAGATTCTGGAAGGCAGAGGATAAAGATGATGTTTACTGTTCAGGCTAAGTGGGAGGAGGCCATAGCCGAGAATTCATGCTGTATGTACAGCTGCCGAAGAAGCAGACAGCCTGCTCAGTGGAGTCTTGGCAAGCCTTCACACTCAAGGCCAAATGGACGGAGTGAAAAAAGGAAAATTAATAGAAAGTCTTAACACAGAAGAGGGACCTCCCTAGCCCATTAGACCTGATGGCGGGAAGACAGGCATTTATGCCTGAGGGTTTATCCCTGAAACATAAGGGTTCTTCCCTAAAGAAAAACTATCTGGGACAGCCAGGGAAGCCAGTGTGAATATTGTCACACCAAAGCAAACCTCACTGAGTCCTCGAATTTAGGGGCCATCCAACACAATGATCAAATTCTTACCTACCCCCTCTAAAGCAATAGGAACAATTAACTGTACCACTCCAGTTTACAAATGCCCAAGTTAGACTTTATATGACCTTGTTCTGAAATACAAAATAGAGTTGACTCTTGAACCACACAGGGGTTGGGGCACTGATGCCCAATAAGGTCAGAAATACATATATAACTTTTGACGCTCCCAAACTGTTGACAACAATCAAATAACACATTTTGCATGTTATGCATAATATATACTGTATTCTTACAATAAAATAATCTAGAGAAAAGAAAATGTTATTTAAAAAATCACAAGGAAGAGAAGATACATTTACAGCACTGTGTTGCATTTATTGAAAAGTATTCATGTATAAATGGACCCGTGTAGTTCAAACCACTATTGTTCCAAGGTCAACTGTAACCAACTAATGTTCAAGGCCTTTTAGGAAAGACTTCTCAACGAAAACAAAAGAAGAACATAAACATTTTGAAGATCAAGTAGAAAAAAATTAATTCCGGGACTAAAATGTCAAATTAGGAACTTCAGAGAAATTTGAGACGATAGTGTAACTACAAACCATAAACAGGATGCTATGAAAAAGAAACTATGAGAGACCATGAAAGCGGCTGTGGAAATTAAAAACACGATTGACAAAATAGAAAAGTTATTGTCACTTCGAAAGATGAAGTCAAGGAACTTTTCCAAATAGCCAGGAACTATCCTAAGCATTTTAATTAATGCAAGCCTATGATGTATGTAATGGTATAATGCCCTTTTCTATAGTTGAAGGATACAGAGATTAGGCAATTTGTCCAAGGTCAGTTAGCTAATGAATCAGGATTAAACCCATTCAGCCTAGCTCTAGAGTCTAATGAACTTAACTGCTATGCTATTTCCAAAAAGAATACCTAACATTTTAAAAGTACTTACTCTGTGTAATGGCTACTGTGCTAATGAATTAAGTCATTTAGTCCTCAAAACAACCTTATAAGTAGATACCACTATTATCCATCCTTTAGGTGAGGAAATGTAAGCAAGAAATTTTCAGAAATTCCTATGGAATCACACAGATAATAAGTTGGGGAGGTGAGATTTGAATCCATGCTGTCTTATTCTATAACTTACTACAGTATCTAAAATATAAGAAGCTAAAAATATGAAGATAAAGATAAAATATGACCTGCAACCAAGCAATTTAATCTCTGCCTTAGTTTCAGAAAGAAAGAACAGAGAAAATGCAGGTGAAGAAATCAGCAAATATATTTTAAAAGCTAAGTTTCCAAGCTGAAAGAAGACACAAGATTTCATATGGAAAAAGCTTACTAGAATACCATAAAACCTGATTTTGAAAAGAACAATACCTACGCAACCATTGTGAAATGTTAGAGCAATAAGGAGAAAGAGAACATGTCAAAATTTCTACTGGTGGTAGAGTATGATGATGGAGCAAGGCAGGAAAAAAACAGACAAGATCTGACTGAGAATCAACATCTCATCTACCTACTGGATGCTAGAAGACTGTGGGGTCATGACTCAAAATTCTGAGAGGAATGGTGTTCAGTCTAGAATTCTGTTCTCAGCCAAATTATCAATGAAATTTGAAGGCAAAGAGAAGATAATTTAGATGTGCAAGAAATGTGACACTTTATCTCTCCTCTAGGCAGTTACTTGAGGGTGTGCTCCAACCTGGTAAAACAAGACAGGAAACTAAAAGAAAAAAAAAAGGAAAGAAAAAAGAGAGACATGGTCTCCAGAAAATAATGGCTTCAATCTAAGAAAATAATTAGAAAACCCCTACATGCAGAAGATGCCAAGATTAAATAGTCTATCTTCAAGTAAGGGAAGGAATGTTCCAGCTGAGGAAGGAGAAACAGAGAGAGAGAGAGAGAGACAGGGAGGAGAGGGAGCAGATGAGGGACAGAGAGAGAGAGAGAGGAAGAGATTAAAAAGGAAAAATGGCAATTTCAGAAAAAGAAAAAGCAGGGCGCCTGGGTGGCTCAGTCAGTTAAGCATCTGACTCTTGGTTTCGGCTTAGGTTATGATCTCAGGGTAGTGAGACTGAGCCCTGCATCAGCCCTGCACTCAGTGCAGAGTCTGCTTTAGATTCCCTCCCTCCCTCTCCCTTTGCCCTTCCCCCCCTTGCACACTCTATAAATTAATAAATAAATAAAAACCTTAAAAAAAGCTATACAATGAAAGGAAGTATAAAAAAGGTTTTTTTTTCCTACAAAGAATAATATATGGGCATAGTATTCAACCTATATACAAAGTACATGTGATTATGTTACAAAATACAATGTAAAGGTTGAAAGTAAAGTACATTGGATATTATACGAAAACAATGGATCGTGGATCACTACATCAAAAGCTAATGATGTATTGTATGGTGACTAACATAACATAATAAAATTTAAAAAAAAGTACATTGGATAATAGTGGGAAATGAAAACAGACAGGCGGAAAGGAGGGATAAAGTCAGGGCTCAGTGCATTGTTGTACAGTTTGTGTACTGCACAAAGGTGCCCAGATGGTGGTGCAGTGGGGGCTATTTTAGTCCATTTGGGCTACTATAACAGAATACCATAGACTAAGTAGTTTATAATCAACAGAAATGTTTTTCTTACAGTTCTGGAGGCTGGGAAATCTAAGATCGAGGTGCTGGCAGATTCTGTGTCTGATGAGCACATGCTTCCTGATCCACAGACATAGCCATAGATGGCTATCTCTTGCCATGTCCTCACCTCACAGCAGGAGTAAAGAAGCTCTCTGGGGCATCTTTTATAGAACACTTACCCCATTCATGAGGGCCCTACTTTCATGCCTAATCTCCTCCCGAAGTCCCCACCTACCATCACATTGGGGATTAGGCTTCAACATATGAATTTGGGTGTGGTGTGTGTGTGGGGGGGCACAAATGATCAGTCCATAGCAGGCAATTAATTAAAAAAAATGTTAAGAGAAACCATTTATAGGTGATGAAATAAAAACATTAGGTTAAAAGCAAAAGGTTAAAGCATGTTATTTAATGTTCCAGTGGTAATCAATGGAAAATACATCTATGTGTGAAAGGCATAGAGAAGATGATATGAGTGTCAGCCCAAGTGGGATAACATCTCACCAGTCTATGAAGACCAATGAATTGTGGTGTAAATCTCCTATGTAGAAGTATAGTAGTTTTTTATAAAAAGATCTAAAAACCATCAAAAGTGATTATAAGAGGAGAGGGAGGTAATGGGACTGGTAACATTTGAGGCCAATTATTTCTGTCTTTATACTATATGGTCTTCTATAGTATTTGATTAAAAAACACTTTGCATATATTCTTTTTGATAAAGCAAGTGCAAATCCAAAAAAGGAATTTAACTCAGTCTGTTTTCTCTGCCCAATGTTCTCATCTTTTGGTTGCTGTATTTTAAGCCTAGAAAATCTGGATATTAGGGAATATAGAAATACATGCAAGAGAATCACATACTAGTCAATAAAAAGTGTATCAGCAAAGGATATGCAAAGGCAGAGGACCTTTGGTCACAGAAAGATGTGTGTAGGAAAGAATAATAGCAAGAGAAAAGCACAACAAACAATCTGGAATGTTTAAAAAAAACCCATGAAATTCTATTTGTTTTTTGCCATGTGATAATTTGTGCATTTAGAAACATTTATTGAATACTTATTCTGTACCAGGCACTGTGATAATAAAGAACTGATGTAGCTTTATTCCCAGCTCTTTAGGAACTTATGTTTTTGCAGGATTGGCAAGAACAGTCCCCAGTAGGCACAAGACAAGCTATGGAATAAATATCACAAAAGAGGTACAAATATAGGTCTATAGGAGTTTGAAGGAAGGTAATATCTCTTTATGTGGCAATGGTGGATATTAGAAGCAAATGTGGTATCACAGGACAATACAGTCTTAAAATGGCCAAGCATTTCTGTGGGAAAAAAAAAAAAGTATTCCTCAATTCTTAATCATACCTGCTGAATCTTTGGGGGAGCATTTTAAAGGCAAATGTCAAAATGATCAATCATTTTGAAAATATATGCTAAAATAATGATAGCTGGGCAAGTCTGCATGCCAGAAATATCTATTGGAATTTTAAACACTCTCCCAAGAACCACAATCAATGTAAAAGAATAATCTTCCTCTGAAGCATCAAATGAATCTACCTAAACCAATAAGTAAATAGAGCTTCTAACCAGGCCCAAGAAAAAGGTACTTTTGGGGGGCACCTTTAATTTAGGCCATAGTTCTTCCATGTTCTATCTTCATGATGTTAAGCAAAACTTCAAGACTCAAGCTATCTTTGATGGGGTCAACAGAAGAGTCTTCAGTTAGAGGCATAATAAACAAAGAATCTAATCTACAACAAAAACTCATGGGTAGAACTGCAAAAAGTGTATTAATCAATAGTGATGGACTTCCCAAGTAAAAGCTTCCATTGGTCATTTAAGGAGGCACCTTTATATCCCACTCAAACTACTCCCTTTCATGTGGGACATTTCTTAGCTCTTCTCTGCCACCCTCTCGCTCACTTTTCCAGGGATATTGGTGAGCCTGGAAAGAGGAACTGGGCATGAATGTCCATGGTCCTTTCCTTCCCTTACTTCTTTTATGATATAGTTACTCACAGAGACCTATACACTTTACTTTGCTCCAAGTCCAATGTTGTATAAGGACACCTCCCACAAGGAAATGATGTGGATATCCAGGTGCGCTTGTGGCTAGAAGTAAACCTTCCAATTTATGGATGCAGCATTAGCAAGTGCACTTGCCTAGTAGACCCAAAGCCACATCTCCAAACTGACCAATATCAGTAATAAATAATAAATTAAATAATAAATAATATAAGCAATAAATAATAAATAAATAAAAAATTTTGACTTTCATCTTTCTTGCTCTTCTGACTTCCTTAATGCAGAACTTGGGCAAGGAAAAAAAATTAATGTTTACTAATGTTTATCACCAAATTTTTTCTATTTCTCTTGTGCCTTTGTTGACATGTAAGCACAGTCCATTTCTATCTTTCCTGTACATATACACACATACACACATGTGTATGCATATATGTGTGTGTATGCATACATGCATATTATATATTACATATAATGGAAAGCTTCAAATCTATACAAAAGAAGGGAACAAAGGATAATGAACTCTATGAACCCATCACCTAGCTTCCACACATTTTAAAAAATAATTTAGGCAAATGGCCAATCCCAATCCTGTTTATTTTTTTTAATTTTTGTATTATGTTCAGTTAGCCAACATACAGTACATCATTAGTGTTTGATGTAGTGTTCAATGATTCATTAGTTGTGGATAACACCCAGTGCTCATCACCACATGTGCCCTCCTTAATACCTGTCACCCTGTTACCCCGTCCCCCCACCCCCCTCCCTTCTGTAACCCTCAGTTTGGTTCCAGAGTCCAGTGTCTCTCATGGTTTATCTCCCTCTCTGATTTCTTCCCATTCAGTCCTTCCTCCCGTCCCCTGTGGTCCTCTGCTATTCCTTATGTT
The DNA here is from genome assembly GCF_002201575.2 of Neomonachus schauinslandi. NCBI lineage: Eukaryota > Metazoa > Chordata > Mammalia > Carnivora > Phocidae > Neomonachus > Neomonachus schauinslandi. Next base: position 40,981,676 of record NC_058409.1, on the reverse strand, counting down.
CCACATATGAGTGAAATCATCCTGTTTAAACTGACTTTTCACCCCAACTTCCTTGCCTGTCATACTTCTCACTCCCCATCTCTGCTACTTGCCTCTCTGTGACCTCCAGAATCACTGACAGAAAATAGAGAACTGAGAAAGACAAGAATGAGTCTGGTGGTTTGGATGCAACTAGAAACTAGCTGAACCAGACTTCCTGCCTTGCAATAAGCTTATATCATTGGGGCACCTGGGTGGCTCAGTTGGTTGAACAACCGACTCCTGGTTTCTGCTCAAGTCATGATCTCAGGGTCCTGGGATGGAGCCCCAAGTTGGGCTCCCCGCTCAGCACGGAGTCTGCTTGGGATAATCTCCTTCTCCCTCTGCCCCTCCCCACTCCCCCACTGCTCATGCTGTTTCTCTCTCTCTCTCAAATAAATAAATAAATCTTTAAAAAATAATAAAAGCTTATAGTATTGAAATAATGAAGAAAGATTTGAAGAAAACTGTAAAGGACTCAGGATGTATTTTACCACCAAAAACATTCTGTCCAGCAAAACTCTAGGTTTTTAGGTAGATTTTAGAGCTTTTCCTAATGATTTGGAAGTGTCTTGACACTGTTAGGGAACTATTATGGCACTGTTGACAACCCTTTGAGAAGATAGTACGACTCTGCTTCATGTAGATGAGAAAACTGAGGCTTAGCAAGGTTAAATACCTAAGAAGGAGCAGGGCCAGCACTTAAATTCAGGTGTGGCTTCAGAGCTCATGCCCTTAATTAACCAGTAAAGTTGCTTTCTCTCACTATACCAAAAAGAGTTTGTGTGAGATTTTTTTTTTTTTAAGTGGATGATCAGTTGAAAAACCAGAACAGGCATCTGGGAGAAGACATATGTGATCCCCTTCTAATGGAATCTTGTAGTAAATGTGGAAGAGAGAGTAAGCCGCACGCACGTGGTGGAGAGAGAACCACTGAGTTATAGTTTATTTTGAAAAGTGAAACAAATGTACCAGAAATTAATCAGGATAATGGCACAGCCTCATCAACTTTTAGGAAGGATTTTTTTTATATACATTATATCAATTGTGGGATTAAATATTTAAATGGTGTGTTCTAACCACATTTTCATTATAGTGATGACCTCAATCCACTTTCCAACCAGTCTAGCAAACTTTAGGCTCAGCCAAATGCACGGACGAGGTAGCTAATCATCTGTACATTTCGTGCATTTCAAATGGGGCAAGAAAAATCCCTTTACCTTTCACCTCCCCTTTACTTCTTCCTTCCCCAATTTGCTCCTTATCAAGTTGCCAGGGATGTTCATATCCCACAACTGGTTGTCGGAGGTCCTCTCAAATGTAGATTTTCTCTTGCCAAAGCGAACACACTAATTTATACAAAGAAGTTGGCATTTGGTCTAGAAGTGAGAGATGGAAAAGATACCAAGGAAAAGGTGCCAAGACAGGGAGAGAGGGAGGAAAAAGATGAGCCATACTTAAAGGGAATATAAAATTGCTTCCAGGAGAAGGGGGGGAAAGATGGCGGAGGAGTAGGGGACCCTATTTCAACTGGTCCCCAGAATTGAGCTGGATAACTACCAGACCACTCTGAGCACCCACAAAACCAGCCTGAGATGTACGAAGATCTGGATCTCTACAAACAGAATATCGCAAGCTGTTGGTTTCAAGGTACGAAAAGGGGAGCCCTGAATCCGACGGCAGATATTGGAGGATAAAGGGCAGCAGGAGGGTGCCTGGTGTGGGGATCCTACACCGCCGGTGAGTGACAGCCTCGCGCGCTGCAGACAGGCACAGACTCGCAGACTGGTAGTATTGGGAAAGGACTTTAGGGCAGCCCCCAGGGTGGAAAACCAGACCGGCGGGGTCGCACGCACATGAACCGCAGCCCCCCAGACAGAACCCCATGTGCGCGCTAACTGGAGCGGCTAGCGGTTTTAGAAGCACAAAGGGCAGAGACGGGCCCAACCTGGAGGCAGGACTGGGGGCGCCGCGGAGGGGCGCACAACCCAGGCCGCTGCAGTTTATAGCAGCACGGACAGAAACGGAGGCAGTGTGGCCTGGAGAGGTCACTGAAGAACAGACTGCGGTCTCTCTGCTCTGAGGCAGAGGGTTGGAAACGGTCTCTTCTGCTCTGACTCGCGGAAGAGACATGGGGCCGCCAGGGAAAGGCGCCAGAGAACAAAAGCCCCAAAGACTGATTCCCGCTGAGCCCATCCCCCGCCACAGGGGCACAGGGCAACTCCGCCCAAACAGGGTTGCCTGAGTAACAGCGCAGCAGGCCCCTCCCACAGAAGACAGGCTAGGAAAACAAGAGGCCAGCAACCCTAAGGTCCCAAGAAAACAGGTGCATCTTGCTTGGGTTCTGGTCAATAATTTGGACTCTATACATTGCCTCAAATACCCATCAACAGAATGACTAGGAGGAGGAGCCCCCAAAACAGAAAAGACTCAGAGATGATGACTTATGCTGCAGATTTACAAATGGATGCAGATATAACCAAGATGTCGGAGATGGAATTCAGGCTAGCAATTGTAAAGACAATGGCTAGAATGGAGAAATCAATTAATGGCAACATAGAGTCTCTAAGGGCAGAAATAAAAGGTGAATTGGCAGAACTTAAAAATGCTATCAATGAGATCCAATCCAATCTAGATAATCTAACAGCTAGGGTAACTGAGACAGAAGAGAGAATAAGCGATCTGGAAGACAGTATAATAGATAAAAAGGGAAAAGAGGAAGCCAGGGAAAAACAACTCAGAATCCATGAAAATAGAATCAGAGAAATAAGTGACACCATGAGGCATTCCAATGTCAGAATAATTGGAATCCCGGAGGGAGTAGAGAGAGAGAGAGGACTAGAAGATGTATTTGAGCAAATTGTAGCTGAGAACTTCCCTAATCTGGGGAATGAAACAAACATTCGAGTCCTAGAGGCAGAGAGGACCCCCCCCCCAAGATCAAGGAAAACAGGCCAACACCCCGGCATGTAATAGTAAAACTTGCAAATCTTAGAACCAAGGAAACCATCTTAAGGGCAGTTAGGGGGAAGAGATTCCTTACATACAGAGGGAGGAACATCAGAATAACGTCAGACCTATCCACAGAGACCTGGCAAGCCAGAAAGGCCTGGCAAGACATATTCAGGGTACTAAATGAGAAGAACATGCAGCCAAGAATACTTTATCCAGCAAGGCTTTCATTTAGAATGGATGGAGAGATGCAGAGCTTCCACGACCGGCAGAAGTTGAAAGAATATGTGACCACTAAGCCGGCCCTGCAAGAAATATCAAGGGGGGTTCTATAAAAGGAGAAAGACCCCAAGAGTGATCTACAACAGAAATTTACAGGGACAATCTATAAAAACAACGTCTTCACAGGCAACATGATGACAATTAATTCATATCTTTCCATAATCACTCTCAACGTGAATGGCCTAAACACTCCCATAAAATGGCACAGGGTTGCAGATTGGATAAAAAGACAGGACCCATCCATATGCTGTCTACAAGAGACTCATTTTGAACCTAAAGATATATCCAGACTGAAAGTGAAGGGATGGAGATCTATCTTCCATGCCAGAAGACCTCAAAAGAAAGCTGGGGTAGCAATTCTTATATCAGACAAATTAGATTTTAAACTAAAGTCTGTAATAAGAGACACAGAAGGACACTTTATCATTCTTAAAGGGTCTATCCAACAAGAAGATCTAACAATTGTAAATATTTATGCCCCCAACATGGGAGCAGCCATCTACATAAGCCAACTGTTAACCAAAATAAAAAGTCATATTGATAACAATACGTTAATTGTAGGAGACCTCAATACTCCACTCTCAGCAATGGACAGATCATCTAAGCAGAAAATCAACAAGGAAACAAGAGCTTTGAATGATACATTGGACCAGATGGACCTCATAGATATTTACAGAACATTCCACCCTAAAACAACAGAATACTCATTCTTCTCGAGCACACATGGAACTTTCTCCAGAATAGACCATATACTGGGTCACAAATCAGGTCTCAACCGATACCAAAAGATTGAGATTATTCCCTGCATATTCTCAGACCACAATGCTCTAAAATTGGAACTCAATCACAAGAAAAAATTTGGCAGAAATTCAAACACTTGGAAGCTAAAGACCACTCTGCTCAAGAATGTTTGGGTCAACCAAGAAATCAAAGAAGAACTTAAACAATCCATGGAAATCAATGAGAATGACAACACATTGGTCCAAAACCTATGGTATACTGCAAAGGCGGTTCTAAGGGGGAAATATATAGCCATCCAAGCCTCACTCAAAAAAATAGAAAAATCCCGAATTCACCAACTAACTCTACACCTTAAAGAACTAGAGAAAAATCAACAAACGACGCCTAAGCAATGCATTAGAAGAGAAATAATTAAAATTAGAGCAGAAATCAATGAATTAGAAACCAGAAACACAGTAGATCAGATCAATGAAACTAGAAGTTGGTTCTTTGAAAGAATTAATAAGATTGATAAACCACTGGCCAGACTTATCCAAAAGAAGAGAGAAAGGACCCAAATTAATAAAATTATGAATGAAAGGGGAGAGATCACAACTACACCAAGGAAATAGAAACAATTATTAGAAATTATTATCAACAACTATATGCCAATAAACTGAGCAATCTGGATGAAATGGAGGTCTTCCTGGAAACCTATAAGCTGCCAAGACTGAAACAGGAAGAAATTGACAACCTGAATAGGCCAATAACGAGATTGAAGCAGTGATCAAAAACCTCCCAAAAAACAAGATTCCAGGGCCTGATGGATTCCCTGGAGAATTCTACCAAACATTCAATGAAGAAATAATACCTATTCTACTGAAGCTGTTTCAAAAAATAGAAACAGAAGGAAAACTTCCAAACTCATTCTATGAGGCCAGCATTACCTTAATCCCCAAACCAGGCAAAGACCCCATCAAAAAGGAGAATTTCAGACCGATATCCCTGATGAATATGGATTCCAAAATCCTCAACAAAATCCTAGCTAATAGGATCCAACAATACATTAAAAGGATCATCCACCACGACCAAGTGGGATTTATCCCCGGATGCAAGGGTGGTTCAACATTCGCAAATCAATCAATGTGATAGAACACATTAATAAGAGGAGGGAGAAGAACCATATGGTCCTCTCAATTGATGCAGAAAAAGCATTTGACAAAATACAACATCCTTTCCTGATTAAAATTCTCCAGAGTAGAGGGATAGAGGGAACATTCCTCAAGCTCATAAAATCCATCTATGAAAAACCCACAGCAAATATCATCCTCAATGGGGAAAAGCTGAGAGCCTTTCCCTTAAGATCAGGAACACATCAAGGGTGCCCACTCTCACCACTGTTGTTCAACATAGTACTAGAAGTTCTAGCAACAGCAATCAGACAACAAAAAGAAATAAAAGGTATTCAAATTGGCAAAGAAGAAGTCAAACTCTCTCTTTTCTCAGACGACATGATACTTTATGTGGAAAACCCAAAAGGCTCCACCCCCAAATTACTAGAACTCATCCAGCAATTCAGTAATGTGGCAGGATACAAAATCAATGCACAGAAATCAGTTGCTTTCTTATACATTAACAACGCAACTGTAGAAAGAGAAATTAAAGAAACGATTCCATTTACAATAGCACCAAAAACCATAAGATACCTCAGAATAAACCTAACCAAAGAGGTAAAGGATCTATACTCTAGGAACTACAAAACACTCATGAAAGAAATTGAAGAAGACACAAAAAGATGGAAAAATATTCCATGCTCATGGATCGGAAGAATAAACATTGTTAAAATGTCTATGCTACCCAGAGCAATCTATACCTTCAATGCCATCCCGATCAAAATTCCAATGACATTTTTCAAAGTGCTGGAACGAACAATCCTAAAATTTGTATGGAATCAGAAAAGACCCTGAATCGCCAAGGAAATGTTGAAAAAGAAAAACAAAGCTGGGGGCATCATGTTGCCCAATTTCAAGCTATATTACAAAGCAGTGATCACCAAGACAGCATGGTACTGGCACAAAAACAGACATATAGACCAATGGAACAGAATAGAGAACCCAGATATGGACCCTCAACTCTATGGTCAAATAATCTTTGACAAAGCAGGAAAAAACATGCAATGGAAAAAAGACAGTCTCTTCAATAAATGGTGCTGGGAAAATTGGACAGCCACATGCAGAAGAATGAAACTCGACCATTCTCTAACACCATTCACAAAGATAAACTCAAAGTGGATAAAAGACCTCAGTGTGAGACAGAAATCCATCAAAATCCTAGAGGAGAACATAGGCAGTAATCTCTTTGACATCACCCACAGCAACTTTCAAGATACATCTCCAAAGGCTAGTGAAACAAAAGCGAGAATGAACTTTTGGGACTTCATCAAGATAAAAAGCTTCTGCACGGCAAAGGAAACAGTCAACAAAACAAAGAGGCAACCCACAGAATGGGAGAAGATATTTGCAAATGACACTACAAATAAAGGGCTGGTATCCAAAATCTATAAAGAACTTCTCAAACTCAACACCCAAAAAACAATCAAGTCAAAAAGTGGGCAGAAGAGATGAACAGACACTTCTATGAAGAAGACATACAAATGGCTAACAGACACATGAAAAAATGTTCATCATCATTAGCCATCAGGGAAATCCAAATCAAAACCACACTGAGATATCACCTTACACCAGTTAGAATGGCAAAAATGGACAGGGAAAGAAACAACAAATGTTGGAGAGGTTGTGGAGAAAGGGGAACCCTCTTACACTGTTGGTGGGAATGCAAGTTGGTACAGCCACTTTCGAAAACAGTGTGGAGGTTCCTCAAAAATTTAAAAATAGAGCTACCCTATGACCCAGCAATTGCACTACTGGATATTTACCCCAAAGACACAGATGTAGTGAAAAGAAGGGCCATATGCACCCCAAAGTTCATAGCAGCAATGTCCGCAATAGCCAAACTGTGGAAAGAGCAAGAGCCGAGATGCCCTTCAACAGATGAATGGATAAAGAAGATGTGGTCCATATATACAATGGAATATTACTCAGCCATCAGAGAAGATGAATACCCAACTTTTACATCAACATGGATGGGACTGGAGGAGATTATGCTAAGTGAAATAAGTCAAGCAGAGAAAGTCAATTATCATATGGTTTCACTTATTTGTGGAACATAAGGAATAACATGGAGGACATTAGGAGAAGGAAGGGAAAAATGAGGGGGGGGAATTGGAGGGAGAGATGAACCATGAGAGACTATGGACCTGAGAAACAAACAGGGTTTTAGAGGGGAGGGGGGAGGGGGGATTGGTTAGCCCAGTGATGGGTATTAAGGAGGGCACGTACTGCATGGAGCACTGGGTGTTATACGAAAACAATGGATCGTGGATCACCACATCAAAAACTAATGATGTATTGTATGGTGACTAACATAACATAATACAATTTAAAAAAATAAAAATAAAAAAATAAAATTGCTTCCATCATTTTATAATTTCACCCAAGATATTTGGCATGGCAGTAAAATAGAACACTTTCACTCTTCTTTCAAGCCTTAGAGCTATTGAAGGTCACTTTTTAGGTAGGAAATAGGAAATATCAATCAGAATAAGGTTGGCCAGGAGAAACAGAGTCCCCCGCAAGGAGGAGGAAGACACAACAAACATGGAGCTACAAAATTACTAAGTATATGGTTGATAAATGAAGATTCCTAGAAGAAGAACAGACAACTTTTTTGTTGTTGTTGAGAGAAAAAGAGAGAGCACAAGCTGGGGGAGGGGCAGAGGGAGAGGGAGAGAGAGAATCTCTCTTGCTGAGCGCAAGCCCGACATGGGACTCAGTCTCCGGATCCTGAGACATGACCCTGAGATCATGACCTGAGCAGAAATCAAGAGTCAGACGCTTAACTGACTGAGCCACCCAGGTGCCCCGAACAGGTAACTTTTATAATTAAGTGATGCCATTAGCTCAATTTTTAAAAATGCGGAGAATTTTAAGACTCTGTCTGAAAGGAACTATGAAAACATTTCTAGTTCGAGCAGAAGGCATAGAAAGCAAATAACTAACTAACTAATAAATAAATAAATAAGAGTGCTTCACATATGACTTGACAATTTTATTCTGAGAAGATGCTAATGGAGATTCTCTACTATGTGAAGATTTTTTAAAATTCCTGTTATAAAATTGCCTCTTGAGGGCTTTGCACTATCATTTCTTGCTTGGTGTCTGAAGTGTAAAAGAGAATATTCTGAGATGTGGTAGGTAAAAATCCACTGTCACTTAACATGTGAGTTCACTTTGTGATATCCAAGTAAATGTGGAAATCTAGAACTAGAAATGAGAATTTTTAAAATATGAATTCTGTAGAACTGTTAAAATTACAGATGTTAAAATTAGTGTAATTTGAAAGACTACTATTAACAAGTTACAGCATCTGTTATGAAGAAAGCATGCTTTGAATCTGCTAGCACTATATTTCCTACTGAACACATTAAGTAATGAGTTTGTCAAGTTTAAAAGCCTGAGTTGTGTGTTAAAATGTCATTCAATGACACTTTGGCTCTGGAAGAAGTATTTGACTTTTAAACAGTATTCTGTAGCAAATGCAGAGTTTTGAAACTTCAACTTTATAGCAGACAGGTTGTGAACATTACTGTTCACTTTTGAGTTCATATTCCCCTAGGGAAGTAAATAAATAATATTCAGAGGTGAATAAAGGTGCTAGAGACATTCGCATACAGGTCTTCTTATGGGCATATGTTTTTGTTTACCTTCAGCAAACATCTAGGAGTGAGAGTGTTGAGTCTTAGAGTAAATAGACGTTTAACTTTATAGGAAACTGCCGAACTATTTTCAAAAGTAGCTGTACCATTGTGCATTCCTGCAAGGTGTGAGAGTTCTAGTTGCTCCTCAGCCTCCCCAACATTTGGGATGGGGTCCTTTTATTGCATTCATTCTGGTAGGTGACTCGTTATTCTAATTTGCATTTTTTTAAGATTTTATTTATGAGAGAGAGAGCGAGAGAGAGAGAGAGCAAGCAGGAGCAGGGGAAGGGGGACGTGGGACTTGATCCCAGGACCCCGGGATCATGATCTGAGCCGAAGGCAGATGCTTAACCGACTGAGCCACCCAGGTGCCCCTCTAATTTGCATTTCTTGAGTGACTATCAGTGTTGAGAAACTTTTAATATGCTTATTAGTCATCCATATATTTTCTCTAGTGAAGTGTTTCTTTCCACTTTTTGCCATTTCTTAGTGGGATTTTTATCTTCTTCTTTTTGAATTGTAATAAGAGTATTTTATATCATTTGGATACATGCCCTATTATTAGGTTTATTCCAATTATTTTCTCCAACCGTGTGGCTTGTCTTCAAAGGCTCAGCTTCTCTTTCTGTATAAAAAATTACAAACTGTGTTCCCCAAGCATCAGAATTCTGCAGAACCACCTGGATCTGCTGAGGTGAGTAAGGGACCGACAAGTTCTGCTATCTATCTCTCTATTTAATATTTTTAATGTTGAGGTACTGCGTTATATTTTGCTTTAGCAAAACATTTTAAATTATCACTAGAGCATAGCAGGTTGTGGTAATGTTTAGTAGCAGTTTCAACTACAATTTGATTTTCCAAACTGTTATTAAAGCAGTGATGTGAGCCTGTAGGCAGTGTATGTAATGGGGTTGTCTTAAGACCTTAGGGGTCTTTGGGATTCTTAGGTTTCATGGTGTTCCCACAGTATTCTAAACATTTAAAAACTACCCAGATCTCACATGAAATATATTTAAATTTTTACATTTACTTGCTTATTTATGTCAGTATGGACTCACAGCTATTTATTTTATACTTTAGGTTATAATCCAATGCTATTTATTTTATTGCTCAAATTGTCTCAGTTTTTGCCACTTAGAGCTCTTTAAGTTGATGCCTATGTCCCTAAACATATTTTTCTCATTAAAAAAAAATTGAAAGGGACCTTATAATTTTGTTTCTGAAATTATTTGGATACAGATAATGCATTTAAATAACATTTGGCTATAATTCTCAGCAATAATGAGGTATATTCAGGAATTCTTGCCAAGTGAAGAATTCTTACAAATTACTTTCAAATGTAATGAAATTTTTGTGATGATTAATAGTAATAATTAAGTAAATGTAAGATATATTTAGTTAGCACTTACTAATTCTGACTTTGCAGTTTTATTTTGTGCACTTTAGAGTCAACACTTGCTTTTTTGGTTGTTTGTCTAAGGTCCTGGTTCCTCGAAGAGCTCACAGCCCTAGACTCTGTACCTCAAGAAAAGCGTGCAGCAGGAAACAATCCATTCCTTGTCAATGATTATGCCATATAAATGTCAGGGTAGCACCAGTAACTTCCCAGGTGTCTATGTGAAAATGGTACTTCTGCTTCTGCTTTGCTCCTGTCTTCTGTTCTCTTTTTCCCACAAAAGCGGCAAGACTGAGCCCAAGAAAGTAACAGCTGTGATTAACATCAGATTCAGGAAAGAGAAAGGGGAATAAGTTATAATGGAAAAGCCCACATAGTTACCACAGGAAATGGACATCTGGGGGCAGGGGGAATATAACTAGAAATGCAAAAGAACTCACTCCGCCAGTGTTTTCTTAGAAGTGTTAGCTGAGCATGACTACAAGAGCTAAGAGGTCTCACACCCACAGTGGATGTGAGTAGAAGCTGCTAGTTCCCTCCGCGTATGTAGCCCGCTGGTAGCACGAATATAGACAGACACCGTATCAGATGAATACCCAGAGGAACTAACTTTGGTAACACAAGCCTCTCCTGTCACAGATTTCGACAGCCTAAGGTCATGTAGCCTCTTGTTCCATACCACTCACAACCGTTAAAAAAAAAAAAAAAGATTTTTTTTTATAATGAGAGATTTATAAAAATACAGATTTCTCTTTTCCATTCCAAAAGGTTTGGATTCAGTTTGGGGAGCATCCCAGAAATCGGTACTTTTAAGTCTCCCAGGGACTTTTAGTAACCAGTCAAATATTTAGGCTGATTTTCCTGTCTGTGATACAACATTTTGTATAAATTTGAACTGCATGTGGGAATTGGTGAGTCTCTTGGATTTAGTATGACTTGTTATTCATTGGACGGGCACATGCTAAGAATTTGCTGCTTACTTTGGATGACTAAAAGGGTAAAGAAACCAGGGCCTTAAATTCTAAACTAATAGCTCATGCATTATGGGCAGGACTGGGTTATATAATTTGCAGGGTTCTGTGGCAAAGGAAAATGCAGAGACTTGTTCACAAATGATGGTGAATTGTAAGGCAGCAGGAGCAGAGCTTTATAGCTCGTGTGGGGGCCCTTGGAAGCATGCAGCTCCGCGTGACGGCACGGGTGGTACAGCCATGCATGGCCCGGCCGTGGGATTAAGACCCTGCCAAAATGCTTTCTATAAAGGAAGGCCTCAGCTTCAAAAATAGAACTGCTGGCAGGATTAAGGTGAGACTTAATCATTTCACAGAAATAGGGTAAAATGCTGAACATTATCATTAGCTAAGCATTTTCTTCTGTAGTAATGCAGTATCTATCAGGGTGGGAACACCAAAATGTTGTCTCTGGGAGCGCCTGGGTGGCTCAGTCTGTTAAGCCTCTGCCTTCAGCTCAGGTCACGATCCCGGAGTCCTGGGATCGAGTCCCGCATCGGGCTCCCTGCTCAGTGGGGAGCCTCCTTCTCCCTCTCCCTCTGCCTCTCTCCCTGCTTGTGCTCTCTGTCTCTCTCTCAAATAAATAAATAAATACAATCTTTAAAAAAAAATGTCGTTTCTGTTCACGTAGGGGAAGTCTTAGTTGCTGATGAAACTTCATATGTTTAAATTAGAAAAATCAGTGTGAATTCATGCCTTAAAAAGAAATGTGTGTGTATATATACATGTGTGTACCTATGTATACACACACACACATATATTTTACCTCTATTACTAATGAAAATGGATCAAATGCAGAAGGAACATTTTTGCCCACCCCCAACACTCTTGTGCAATTCTAGCACCAAGATTTTTTATTCTCATGCTGTCCTCAACTAAGAGGCAAGGGGTATTGCAAAAAAGCAATGAATTCTCCATGTCTTAGGAGAGAGAAATATCAGAAGATGTCCAGTTTTTACCAAGAAGCAGGCAGTACTGAAAGGACAAACCTGCACAAAGGGGTTTCATCAGACAAGTTGTGATCATTTGAACTTTAAACAACAACAACAAAAATAATAATTGCTGTGTTAATTTGAACAAGCTTTGCTGTGAAAATCAGTGACTTCCTAATACCAGTCCACAGAGAACAGTTTGTATAAATATTTTTTAAAAAATGCTAGCAGTGCAAAAAAAGAGTGAATATAATAGGGTATGTTTAAATTTACAATGATTTTAACACATACAAAAAAGTTACTACTGTTAAAAAAAAGAAACAAAACAAAACAGGCCCAAAAAGGAGCCACTGAGGCCAAGTCACCAAACAAGGGCTTAATACCTAACTTAACTACAGTTTCAACCTCTCCCCAGAAGTGTAATCTTAGTTGGTCATTCAGGAATTTTCTGGTCAGCACCAATGAAGTAATTTGTCACATGGTCCCTATCCATTCCCCAAAAGGAAGATGAAGTGATCTACCTCAGGAGACTCTCTGCCCTTCCCCTAAGGGAAGGTGACCTTGCCTGGAACAATCCTTTCTTTTCCTTTGTTGATGATAACTTCCTTGCCCCACCCTCCTTCCTATAAAAACCTTCCATTTGGTCCAACTCTTGGAGCTCTCCTCTACTTGCTAGCTAGGATGATGTCCAATTCATGAATTGCTTAATAAAGCCAATGAGATCTTCAAATTTACTCAGTTGAATTTTTGTCCTTTAACACTACTATATAAAAAGGTGTTCAGGTTTCAATATTTTCATATAGCTATTCTACGTCTGTTTATAAAAAATAGACATGCTCTTGCTTCCATCTGTGCATAGGGAAAAGAATAAAGAAAAGAAGCCTGGAGAAAGCCAAGAAGTTCTGGGGGAAAAAATGGAATCTATACCAGAACTACAAAGGAATGAGCATTCCAGGTGATCCAATATAAAAATCAGGTGGAAAGGGAGTTCAACAAGTAGTTGGTATCAGTGGCCACACACAAGGCCAGGTAGAGAAGGAAATCAACACTGTTCCAGGATAATAAATACTAAGTCAACGTTCTTTATGAGGAGAGCTAACCACCTACAGTTAGCCCCTATGGCCAGAAGGTAAAGCTCCTAGATAGCACCACTGATAATAATAAAATTCTAATAAGGAATACATCTGTTTATAATAATGCTAACAGACTAGGTCATAGCATAATGACATCGTATAATGAGAAGACTGAAGTATGAAATGCTAGCTAAGTGATTATCTAAAAATACATTATGTCTGGGGGAAGACACCAGGAGACAAAATAATGCCAAAAATAATATCCACACAAGAAATGAGGACTTAGAGTTAGTGAAATAACAAATAAAATGTGTTCACTATAGAGCTCTTGCTAATGAAAATCCTTGGCTGGTCTGAGAAGGTATTCTATGATTTGTGCATCTGGTAAGATTACTCCGACTGTAAGAAGTTATCAAAATAAGTATTACTACAGCTCTAGTTATATATCAAAATTAGCGTAGATATATCCCTGGAAGGCAGTAACATCAAGTGGGAAGCAAAAAAGGAATTAATTAAGCTGATGTTACTGAAACTATAGACTAGTTCTGTTAGTAGAATAATAAATCTGCTAAATTTATGTGTAAGTTTTGCCTTTTTAGAGGGTTTGAAGTATTCACAAAAATGAGTCACAGTAAATTCCTACTTCGCATTTACATTGAAAGGAAATTTAATCATTCATGTGTTATTTATGTTTCATTTGTTAAATATGTAAGTTTAATAAATTGACCATTGTGATGGTTAATTTTGTGTCAACTTGACTGGACAAGAGGATGCCAATATGGCAGGTGAAACATTATTCTGTTTCCCGAAAATATTAGCCTTTGAGTTAGTGAACTGAATAAAACAAATGGCCCTTCCCAATATACATGGGTATCACCCAATCGCTGGAGGGCCTGAAGAGAAAAAAAGGGCGAAGGAAGGGCGGATTCCTGTTGTCTCTGCCTCAGTGTTTGAACTGAGTAAAAATCTCCTACCCTTGGCACTTCTGGTTCTCAGTTTGCAGACCCAGACAAGAATCTACACCATCAGCTCTCTGGCTCTCAGGTGAACTACACACCACCTGCCTTCCTGGGTCTCCAGCTTGCAGATGGCAGATCACGTGACTTCTCAGCCTTCATAATCATGTGAGCCAATTCCTTATAATAAGTCTGTTTACATATGGGTGTGCATATATATATATATATACACACATATATATGTTTTTTTCTGTTCCTCTGTATAATCTTGACTAATACAACCATTAAACAAAATACAAATAGTCATGGATGTTCTTCTCCATGAGGTGTTCCCCACAGACATTAAAGAACTGATCACTGCTCTCCGAAGAAATAATACTCATTCTATATCACAACGTAATGTTTTGGTGCTCCAGGGATTTCTTTAAAGTAATTATCCATATGAGATAGAAAATGAAATATCATGGTCCATTAAAGTGTATAACATGTCTCAGGGGCCTGTGTCCTGTAATAGGGTAAACTCTCCATATTTTTATTAACAGAGGAACCGGCTGTAGGCCCCATCCTGTGGAGTGATCCACCACTAATGTGTAGGTTATGTCCTCAGATCTCACTGACTTTGCTGGCATCGTGAAGTGAGAGTGGGAAGTATAGAAAGGGATGAAAAGGAAAACCTCACCATAAACTCTCTTCTATCTTTTGAATATTGAACCATGTATATTACTGTTACATTTTAAAAAATTTATCTACTAGAGTTGCCCTTTTTGGTTAATTGATGTCTTAAGACATTTGCTGCCTTGGGAAAGTGTCAGCTGCTATTATAAAGTGAATGAGGCACTTCCGGTGGCCACACTTGAAGACAGTGAGGAAATCATCTAAGTGGATATCTTGGGGAAAGCATTCTAGCAAGAGGAAACAACTAGGGAAAAAGTCTGCAGGACTCTCTTATTAGATGGAATCACCTTAGAGATGAGATTATGGAAAATCCTTCCAACCCCTTAAATATATCTATTAGGAGCCCATGCCATGAAAATTGCTTCCAGATATCTAGTAGTTATAGGATGCTTTTATAATTTTGCAAATTAATCGAAGGGTATGAATTTTGCTTTATATTCTTAAGTCCTGACATTTCCTGATGTCTTATCCTAAATTTCCAATCAAGTGACACTAATTACCATTTAACATGTACCCAAAAGAATATTGTATAATTGTGGACCACTAGCATGTGGTACCTTTAAAAATTCAAGGTTACACAGAGGAAAAAGAAATGTAAAAGCAAAAGCATACATTTTTTTACTGTGTTTACTTTAACTTCTTTTTCATTTTTGTATTAATCTCTTAAAGTTCAACAAATGTAATTGTTTTTCTTATTAAGACTAGAACTCTTCCACAAATTAAATCGAAAACCCAAACTTCTTTCTTTGGCTATGTATCTATTTTTGTTCTATTGAGTTTTCTAGTTGTCATTATTCTCTAATCTTTAGCCATTTAATTTCCTTTTGAAACAGATGCATCTTACTTTTCTACCTAAATATGTACAATTGAGCATATTTGAACAACATGAATAGCTGCTTCTTGGAGTTAGCTTTGTCACACTTCATTATCAGAAACTGTTGGTTGTAAAAATACAACTTAGTTTCTACTTACAGCTGTAACAGTGGGAGTGAAGCAGATAGGTGACCTAAAAATATTAAGAGGAAAGCATAAATGCATAAAATAAGTGGATACATTCTTTTCTTTGTGTTGGTAAAGAATGGATTGGGAATGGAGGAGACTATTATTTTTCTGAGATAATTACTACTAGCCTTCTCAGCTTGTTTTTAAAGGCTCACTCCTGAACCTGCATCTCTATTTGTTCATACTTTCTCTCATCTACTTCTAGGACATACTAGATTTCCCATTTCCTGAGTGTAGACATGACTATGTATGTGGGTAACGAGGAAGAAAATGAAAGCAAGTATGTGTGTGTCCTCCATATTGTTCTTTGTGGATGGAGAGCTGGTGGTGGAGGAAGAAGGGATTGAGGGCAAGAGATTTCCCAAGTCAGGACATGTGGTCACCAGAGAGTGTCTACGATCTCTCGACCCCACAGTCATTTTACTACATTCTCCTCTATACCACTGGAGATGCGAAGCTGTACTCAAATTTTGCAAACTTCCAGACCCCCTTGTCAGTTGGCTTTTTGTTAGGTGGGAAGGTGGGATGTAGTGAGAAGCTTTTAGTTCTGCCCTCTGGTGGGACTCCTGCAGTAAGAGTGGCTGATGAACATTCCTTCCTGGATTCCTGCTCACACAGCTTGATTTCCCAGACAGCAGTCTCAGGGGCACGGTAGCTTGGACTCTAGGCTGCCCCATTTCCCTTTGGTTCTCCCTGCAGTAGGGGAAGGAACAGATTCCTGCAGTTACTGATCTTCTGAGTAAAATTATCTACTCCTTTTTGCAACCAACCCCCTTATTAAATATCCTGTAACACTTTTGTAACCAATCCTCTTATTAAATATCCTGCAACACTTTTGTAACCAATCCCCTTATTAAATATCCTGCAACACTTTTGTAACCAATCCTCTTATTAAATTTCCTGTTTGAAATGCCTATTCATACTCACATATATATTTTCTACAAAATACTAAGAAAAAGTGTGCATGCATGTTTATTTTATCAGCTTTCCACTGAAAAAAAGTGGTTGTAAGGTTAAGCAGAATGGAAACTCCTCGGAGGCAGAGAATTGCCTTTCGCATATCCGTATCCTCAGTTTAATATTGCGCTGAGCTACCACGTGCAGGAATGCCTGGAGGTCCATGAGAGACGCTGCGAATTAGGAAGACACGGTGATGAAAGTCAGAGATTAAAATGGATAATCTAGGGCCAGGACGGAAGAACACTGAAGCAATACGAAGACAGTCTGGCATTATTTCCTCAAGTTCTCTTTTTACCCAAAGCTGTCTAAACTTGCATGGTATCCCTCCCCCAAATCTAGCCAGTATCCCAGAGCCTCTGCACTCAGCTACTGTTTGTCTTAGAAGCAAGCAGTTCATTAGTTGATCGACTGTGTAGTGGCTCTTCTCCAAATCCCTGTCACTTACGTGAGACATTAACTCTTGAAAGTATTAAGAAGCAATAATGGTTGAAGATCTCATCACATATGGATTTTATACATTTTTGTACATCTTTGTACATCCAAACCAAGTAATTCTAGAGACTGTGGAACAGGGGAAAACTCTGTACTGATGGGAGTTTTAAACTCTGTGGCAGGCAGGAGGGATGTATAAGTGGAACTTTTGGCTCCCTTAAATCACCTTGACCTGGGCAACAACAGCCCTCTGCCATCCTTACTCCTAGGCAAGTGCACACACTCAACTAGCAGCTTAAAGTGAGGGAAGTTAACTCCAGTCCGTATGAACAACCTTGGTAACTGAAAAGAGGATCACTGATATCAACATGCCATGGCCAGAAGGGAGTGGATATAAATTTTATGGACTTTTTTTCCCCTAAGATATTACTTCTGCATCTATCATGAGAATATTTCAAGGCACTCCATAATGCTCTGTGGAGGGCAGCTTGCAAAATGTAGCAGCCAAGGACAAGAAGCAAGGTGTACAAAAAGCTGATGACTTTAGGGCAGAAATGTAGACTTGACCATGCTATTTTAATACCCTTTGTTTTAGAGCTCATAGAAAAATAAGTCTGACAAGTTTCAGAAGCTGAGATCTCACTGTGACAACAGAATCATACCATATACATGTGAGTCAATGACTTAATGGTAGAATCAATGAAAACCTGAGAAACAACAAAGAATATGGTTTTGAGTCTATATAGAGATATATACACACATTTTTTTCATCAACACAGGTTGAAATTAGGGAATTAGATCTTCTTAGTGCATTGGGACCCTCTGGACTGTTGGGGGTGGGGTGGGGCACATACCTCATCTATCTCCAGTCCAACTTCCTTCAACCTTGCTCTTAGCTCGGCATTCTTGCCCTTGGTTTTCCTGGAACGGAATTTGGACCAAAGCTGCTTCACTGTTTACACAAGGGGCAGTTATTTTGAATTACAAAAACCATCAAGAAAATGGTGCAGGCAACTCTGGTTTCTTTCACTTGAAAAATATATAAATTCAGTTATAATCATGCCAATCAGAAGTTCTGACTGGTAGTTAAAAGTGCATGATCATTGGAAATCTCAAAGAGAATTATTATAGAATAAATTAAGCTGGTTTCATTGAGAAAAATATTTCAAAGCACAGTCTTTGAAGAAAAAAAAAATCATACAAAGTAGTCTTTAAGAGCCCAGCAAGGATAGGTAGGTAAGGTAACTGAGACGAGTCATTCAGCAGATGAATGTTTTACACGCATCTCAGGCATTAAATAACTTTAATGTTGGAGGTATTTTCACTTACATTGTTTTAAAGATTTTATTTATTTATTTATTGATTTATTTTAGAGAGAGTGAGCAAGCACAAGCAGGGGAGGGACAGAGGGAGAGCAAGAGGGAGAAGCAGGCTCTCCAGGGAGCCCAATGCGGGGCTCGATCCCAAGACCCTGGGATCATGACCTGAGCCGAAGGCAGACACTTAACCGACTGAGGCACCCAGGCACCCCACATTCAGTATTCACAATAACCTTTCAGAGTTATTATTATCAGTTCTTATTACCACTTCTCAGCTGTGGATTTTCTGGCTCAGAGAGGATAAATAACTTTTGCAAGGCCACACAGCTAATATTCACTAGAACTGTGATACAACTACAGGTCTGTGGTATGTTTTAGCAATTATTTCTTCCACTCTCTGACACTGCCAAGAAATATTTAAGTTTGTGCCAGACTTGTGTAAAGAATGCTAATCTCTGTGGAATTTTCCCAACCAGCATTTTCATGTTTCTTTCTAATTATTTTAAATAGCAGTTTACAAACCTTTCAAAGCAATTTGAGATTTTGTCCTTTCTTTTAAACAAACAAGCCAACACAAATGATAATGTTCTATAATAATGGGCCTCTTTTGCAGAAAGGGTGTCATTAATTCTTGTTTTCTTTCTAGGTAAATTCTGTTTATATAATTAGTACATTGGGAATCCAGTGTAAGTCGTCTGCCCTGACTGCCTGAAGAAGTCAAGTTCAAGATCTTCTTTTATAAGCTTTAATATCACCATGTTTTTTTTTCCTTCAGAGCATTTATTTATATTTCTAATTATGCATTTGTTTGTGTGATTTTTTATTTTGGGCTTTCATCTAGACTGCAGGCATTGCATGTTTGTATCCAGTGCTGGGTCCTCCGTCTCTGTCACAATGCCTAATAACCAACAGGCTCTCAATAAGTATTTCTTGGATGACTGGATGGCTAGGTGAATAAATGGATGGATAGATGGATAAAGGAAGGAAGTGGGCAAAGGGATAGGTCATTTTGGACTGCTGGTATTAAAAAAGGCTTCATAAATGACCTGGGATTTAATCTGGCCTTTGAAAAGGGGGCGAGAGTAAGATCTCAACCCACATGTTAAAAATAAGCAATCTTTATTACAGCTTTTATTTTTTCCCATTAAGTTCAATTGAAGAGATTCTTCCTCAGTGAAGCCTCACAACTTTCTTTTTCAACACATGTGGGTGAAGAAGGCATTGTTATATTAAGCAACACAGCTAATTAAAAGAGGAAACGAAAATCGTTCTTAAATGAAGAGAGTCCCACTTCCCCTCTGGTTTCCTTTAGTATGATACTATCCTTGAATTACAAACTGTTTCATTGGTAAGATTAGGCCATATTTACCCTTTTTACAGATCTGCATGAGGCATTAGAAGTGACAGAAACAACCACTGCATTGTGATGTAGAGCTAAGGGATTACTGTTTGTGTGGCAGAGGGTCCCAAAAGTAGGACAATTTGGGCAGCTCTTCTGCTTGCTCCACATACAAGACTCAGCACCCAGCTGTTCTTTAGCAGGTCCAATTCACAACTACGTGTCCCCTGCCTAGGCTCTACAGATGCTGCGTTTTCAACTTTGGACAGGACCTTCTCTCTTGATTACCACCAAAAGCCTCCTATCACTCCACCGAGGCTTCCCTTTCTTGTGCATCTCCTCAGTCTCCCTTGGCTAAATTTTCCCTCTCCTCTTTTCCACTCCTCTCCCAGATTCTTGCTGGAAGATTTCCTTAGTTGATCTAGCGAACTAAAAAGTAGCAATTGCTTTGCTTTTGCTTTTTCATCTCTTGCGTTTTAAAAGGAGATTCTCCCTTCAATGGAATGTCAGGTTCTTCCCTTGCTCCATAAGGCACAATGTTCTCCTTGAAGTCTCCTGGTACAAAGAGACTGAAAATAGCTTCCAGGCCCTGGCCATTCCAGCTGGGAGAGGATATTTACATTGTCATTAGCTGTCCCTTTGAAGGCACCGCTGCTAGCAGTTGCCACAGCCGTGTTTACCCACTCCCTCCCCTTTCCCTCTCCACCCCCCCCCTTCTTCCACTGCTCAGGTTTTTCTCTTATCAGATAATTGAGTTAAAAGTGAATATAGTCTAGACAAATTCTCCTCAATGAGACAAGATAACAAAAGAGGATGTTTTAGGAAAGAATGGCCATGAGGACATGTTGTGCTTCACTCCGCTCCTGATTGATTGCTCTCCTTGCAGAGTTCCAGCCCTGCAAGAGCCACATGCATTAAGAAACCTGTATATTCTGCTCTTTTTAGGACTGCCTTTGCTTCATGTTGGGAAAAATCAGCACCATTTCTAGATGCAGAGAAGAGAATGCTCAATTAAAACAGAACAGAGAAAAGGCGAGGTCTTAAAGGAGACTCAAGAGGTTGCTAGAAGAAAGACTTGGATCGAAAGACAAACATTTTCAGTCGATAAGAAAGGCAGCAAGATATGTTGAAAAGCCCAGAGTTCTGGTCTCAGTTAGACATTAATTCCCTGGGGGAATTAATTCACTTGCAGAAGTCACAGAAACTTCCTGGGGCTCACTGTTCTCATTTACAAAATGAGCAAGTCAGTTTAGATGATGTCTAACTTATTCCCTAGATTTGAAATTCCATGATACTAAGACAGAAGATACTGTGAGCTACCAAAAATACTGTAATAAAAAAAAATACCTGAGCAAGTCTCTGGTGGCCAAATGATTGGGTTCAAATACTGCCTCCATTTTTTTAAATTAACACTAAGAAATATGGTCAAATTTTAACTTCCCTAAATCTCAATCTTCTATAAAATGGGGATAACAACAATATCTATGCAACACGGTTGTGGGTGAACAAAGAAAGATAATTCACACAAAGCATCATTATGGTGCTTGGTGCTCCGAAGGCAGTCCAATGCCAGGAACCTAAAAAGAACTACAGTCTCCTCACACATACCTCAGAAGAAAAAGAGAAAGTACATTTGTATGTATTTGCTTCATGGGTTTCAGATCTCCTAATTTGATTATTTATATGTTATGTTTTACATATTAAAGCAAGCATATGTTAATATGTTAATATGTAAAACCCAGTTAATGATATCCCTTCTCCTAAATTCTGAGTATCACAATTAATATGTCGGTCCAGTATATTGTGGAGCTGGGGAGGTGGGCCTGAGGCAACAGCTAAACTCTGTCCTTTGCTGAGCTTTAACCTCTGACAGCTTCTGGGCTTCTGGGGAGCCTACCTCAGACCCATTGTCTCTGTCACTAAAAAGAATGTGGAATACGCCACCCTGGCAATGGATGATCCAACTTTGGTAATTTGCAGTCTTAGCTATTCTTTAAAACCAATCAGTCCTTAAAAAGGGAAAGCACTCCAGGACCACAGAGCTTTGGTTTCCATGGCAACAGCACAGGTCAATAGCTGCAGTCACACCTTCGCCAGCCTTGATTGCAACTGGCAATTTACCATCTTCTGTGCTTCCTTTCATTTGAGCCTCTCTCATTTGCTTAATTCCCTTCTCTATTGGGAGAATCACAAAATGCAAAGCTACAGGAGCTGAATTTAAATTTAAAGCTATGGAAGCCTTAATGAAACACTGGAGAGCGCTGCTAATTCTGTAACTCACAGACATGTGCTTCTTGAAATCAACTCCTATATCCTGAACCTCAGCATGCTGCTTCCCATATTCTGCTGCAGCTGGGAAATTCTTGCCCTACCCTATGGTTTGGGGAAAAATCAGTGTCATTTCTGCCTTCCAAGATGGTGTTCTGATATTGTGGGTATCTGCTTTGTTAGGATATGGTCCAAACTCCTCAACTTGTCATACAAAGCCCTGCATCATCTGACCTTTGCTCACAGGTACTAACTTCCTCTTGCCCTTCCCCATTTACACTTAGACTTAAGCAGTATTTGTCTTCTTTCAGGTTCTTGAATATATCCTATCCTCTGGGTCCTCATACATACTGTCCCCTATTTGCAACATCATTCCCTCAGCCTCTTCGCCTGGTTATCTCCTTTTTTTAAAAAAAAAGATTTATTTATTTATTTGAGAGAGAGCAAGATCAGGGGGAGTGGCAGAAGGAGAGGGGAGAGAGAGAATCCCAAGCAGATTCCATGCTGAGCGCAGAGTCTGGTGTGGGGCTCAATCCCATGACCCTGAGATCAGGGCCCTGAGATCATGACCTGAGCCCAAACCAAGAGTCAGACACGTAACTGATTGTGCTACGCAGGCACATCTGCCTGGCTCTCTCCTGATTGTCCTTTAGGTCTTAGTTTAGGTGTCACCTTCTGCAAGGAAGCTTCCTTAACGCCAAGTCTAGTTAGTCTTTCATTATCCCTAACGTGCTTCCCTCGACTGCACAGAGTCTGCCCCTACCCCCTCCCTTCACCAACCCCACTGCTGAATTTCTCAGCTCTCAGTATTTGATATATCCTAGACACTTGATAAATATTTGTTACATGTCTGAAATCACTTTACTCTACTAGGATCATTAAAGTCACTCGTTATCAATTTCATGACCTTGATGTTCCGCAACTTCCTTTCTATACAACTGTAAACATCTACCGAAGGTGCTTTTATTCAAGATATATTGGCAATTTTCCTATCTTTCACATGGACATCAGTAGATATTCATTCACTCGAAGTGGACAAATTCTAAAATCCCCAGTCTGTGAGGCTTTTTTTTTTCATGATCTAGTCCACTAAACACTTATTTTTAGGTCCAGCTCAATGTAGTTATCCTAAGAAGACCTAAAAATAAATAACAAACAAAAATGTGGAAGTAAATTAAATAAGTAGCACTACTGAGCCACGAAACCTGTAGTAATCAGACCAGTCCACTAGCATGATGCCTAGCAGGTCTGGACCCCTTCTTGCTGCTACACACACATTGTTATGTTTCAGAGCTGATCACTTAGAAGTCAGAAAAAGAAAAGGAAAGACACTGTTTTCCAAATGTTACACCATCAGACTTCAGTAACTGGGGATTGTTTGAGCCAGGCATTGAAGAAATAGCTATTCAGTACATGGTACACTGATACCATGATAGTTTGAGGCTAATGTTTTTGACACTGGGACATTTTGAACTATCAGCTTTTGAAATTATTAGCAAGCAACCAGTGCAATGGACATCCTCCCTTCACATCTGAGCCTTCTTTTATCGTATCATTAACTACATCTCTATTACTCAGTGATGCCCAAACCCTGACCCCTATCCATCAGTTTGGCCCATGCCAAATTTCAGATGTCTAAAGGACATCATAGAGATAAGTATTAGATGGTGAGCTATGTGGGTCAAATGCTTCCAAAAGACATCAGGGCAAGAGAGTTCACATACAAAACATCTACATCACCTAGAGAAAGAGTGTTAGGAAAAGGAGCTGGGAGCCAAGGAAAGAACCATGGAGAACTACCACACTGAATGAGTATATGAGAGAAAAGGAACCTGTAAAGGAGCGTTAGAAAATAAGAGGCAGCAGGAATACCATGCTGCAAAGTGATCACATAAGGTGAGCACTAAAAAGTGGATATTGGACTGATCACTCTCTGAATTTTACAAACTACCTACTTAGTGTGGCTTAGAATTAGTGGTTAAAAATATGGAAACAGGCATAATCTCCCCTTCTTTCTTTTCCCTCTACTTCATGAGGCCCAATGTTCTGATCTCCCCAGGGGCTGAAGCACCTGGTCTTCTCCATTCTCATTCTACCTGATGTGGCGCCAACTGGCTCCAATGACTGGGGACCACAGGGACAAAGCTTGCTTGTATTAAATGCCAAAGAAGTCTTATGGCATTTAATTTACATAAAAATCTTTCCCAATATATCCTTGCATGTTAGTAATGCTCAAAATAATATATGTAACTTTTCCCATTATGTTATTTTCCAAAATATTTCAGTAATTTCACTACAAGTGTTAGTCTTAAAGAAAAAAACCTTATGAACTTGATCAGCACACATAATTAAGTATATCTTATAAGCAAAGTATTGGTGATCAAGCAGGAAATAAGACAAGAATGTTTCTGCTTTCACGGAGCTTACATTCCAGGTAGAGAGAAGAGATTAAAATCACACACTAACATTTACCAAGTAGTGATAAGCGCTATGATGGAAACTAAAGCAGGGTTAAAAAGAGTCAGAGAGTAATAGGGCAGGCTGCTTCAGATTGGTTTGTTGGCTCTGAGCAGGTACCATTTGATCAGAGAACTAAATGAAACTAGAAGTTCACAGAGTGAATATATGGGGGAAGAGCAGCCAAGGATGAGAGAATATAATGTCCCCAAACTGAGCAGGTTTGAGAACTGGCAAAGAGGCTAGTGATTACATAAATACACTTCCATGATGAGGGTATGTGTGATTACTGATGTTTTTACTAGTAGCCAATCATCTGCATACAACCAGGATATAAGGGCAGACCACTTCTGTCTTTTTTTGGGGGGGGTGGGGGGGAACATTTAATGCAAATATTTAACCACTGGAACATACAAATAAATAAATAAGCTCAGAATAGCTGAGGAAAAAACCCAAGTAAGTGTAATTGTCCATCTCCCTTCAGTCCCAGATAATCCATTTTCAAAATACTGATAATAAAATACATAAACTAATATGCAGAGACGATACAGAACATTCAACATAAACCAACCTAAAATAAAAATAAAACCAAGGACAAACACTAATTATTTTATTTCTGTATATCAAGACTACAAATAGCATTTAAACACTTAATTCACTTCTGTCTTTTTATATCACTATCATTCAGAGTAATAAAAAACTCTTAGAGCTTCAACTACCATCTCTATCCAGATATATCCCAAATGTATATTTCTTCCCCGACCTCTGTTCTGAGTTGTAATCCTTACTTTCTAACAATCTGCCGAAACTTCTAACCTGAATATTTTGCTATTATTTCATTCTCAGCCTACCAAAAAAGGCCCAATACACACATATTGGACTTTCCAGTGGAGAGAAAGGGGGTAGGGACATAAAAACAATAAAAATAACAGACAAATTTGCAAATTTGATGAAAACTATAAAACCATAAATCTAAGAAGCTTAAAAAATGCCAAGCACAAAAATATGGAAAAAGACCATACCAAAGTACATTGTAATAAAATTTCTGAAAAATGCTGAAGAAGAGAAAAATCTTAGAAGCAGCCAGAGGACAAAAACATTATATACAGAAGATCAGTAATAAGAATACAACAGAACTTCTTGTTAGACAAAAGTACAGTCAGAAGACAGTGGAACAGTATCTTTACCATCAACCTAGAATTCTATATGCAGCAAAAACATATTTCAAAAATGAGATGAAATCAAAATTTTTTCAGTATAAATGATGAAAGAATTTAGCAACAGCAGCCTTTCACTATAGGAATTGGTAAAAGTCCTTCCAGCAGAAGGAAAATGATATATGGAAAGATGGTTCTAGAAGAATGAATGAAGAACAGTGGCAATGGTAAATACAATGATAACTAAGTGGGTAAATAGAAAAGACTCTTGTCATTTATATTTCTTTAAAAGAAAATTGACTGCTTAAACAAAAATAAGATCAATGTATTGTGAGTTCATAACACACATAAAGGTAAAATGTATGAGAAATATAGCACAAAGGCTTAGAGGAGGACAATGGAAGTTTATTTTTGTAAGGTTCTTAAACTATACATGAAGTGATATATAATCTGAATGTGGACTATGACAATTAAAGATATATAATATAAATTCAAATGCAACCACTAAAACTCCCACAGGGTTAGAGCTAATAAGCCAACAAGGGAATAAAATTAAATTATTTTAAAAACCCAATTATTCCAAAAGAAGGAAGAATGAGAAGAAAAAGGAAAACAAGGAACATATGGGACAAATAGAAAGTAAACGGCAAGATGTCATAGTTAAAGTCATATTAATAATCACATTAAATGTAAGTGGTATAAATACCCCAAATGAAAGCAGAGATTGTCAGACTGGATAAGAAAGTAAGACCTAACTACATGCTGCCTACAAGAAATGCCCTATCAATATAAAGGCACAGATAGGTTAAAAGCAAATGGATGGAAAAAATATCCCATACTACCACTAATTAAAAGAAAGTTGAAATGTCTATACTAATATCAGACAAAGGATATTTCAGAGTAAGGACTATTGCCAAGAATAAAGATTGTGATTTGATAATGATAAAGGGGCCAAATAATCAAGAGGGCACAAAGATACTTAATGTTTCTTCACCTAATAACAGAACTTTAAAATACATAAGACAAAAGGTAAAATTGTAAGGAGAAACAGGCAAAATCCATAACTATATCAGAAAATTCAACAGTCCTCTCTTAGTAATAGAACAAGTAGACAGAAAAATCAGCAAGAGCACAGAGGAATCGACTCAAATGCCCATGAGTTGAAGACTGGATAAACAAAGTGTAACATATTCATACAATGTAGTATTATTCAACCATAAAAAGGAATGAAATACTGACATGTGCTAAAATGCTACGCTTAAGTCAGTCATAAAGGCCACATATTATATGATTCTATTTATATGAAATATCCAGAATAGTCAAATCTATAGAGACAGAAAGTAGAGTAGTGGTTGCCAGGTGCTATGACTTAATATTTGTGTCCCCGCAATTCACATGTAAAAACCTAATACCTAATGTGATAGTATTTGGAAGTAGGACTTGGGGAGGGGACTAGGCCATAAATAGGATTAGTGCACTTATAAAAGAGATCTCAGAGGGCTCCCTCCACGTGCCACCATGTGAGGACACAATGAGGACATGGCAATCTAAGAACCAGAAAGTGCGCTCTCACCAGACACTGAATCTACTGACACTTTGATCTTGGGACTTCCCAGACTCCAGAACTGAAAGAAATAAATGTTTGTTTAATCTGTATTTTTTGTTAACAGCAGACTGAATGAAGACATCAGGGAAAGAAAGAAAGGAAAATGGAGAGTGACTACCCAGGGATTTCTTTTGGGGATGATGAAAATAGTCTGGAATTAGACAGTGATGAAATTTGCACAACTTTGCTAATATACTAAAAACCACTAAATTGTATGCTTTAAAAAAGTAAAATTTATGGTATGTAAATTGTGTTTCATTAAAAAAAATAATATAAAGGACTTGAACCATACTGTCAACCACCTTGAACTAATTGGAACTAAATGCCATTTACAGCATGATACAGCCAAAAGCAGAATATACATTCTTTTTAAGTTCACATGAAACAGTTATCCAGATAAAGCATATTTTAGTCCACAGAACAAATTTCAAATCTAAAATATTTCAAATCATATAAAATATGTTCTCTGACCACAGTGAATTTAAATTATAAATCAATAAGAAAAATACCTGGAAAATTCTCAAACATTTGTAAGTTAAATAACAAGCTTCTAAATAACCCAAAGTTCAAAATAATAAAAAGGGAAGTTAGAAAGTATTTTGTACTGAATAGAAATAAAACAGGTCAAAATGTATGAGACACAGTTAAAGCAGTACTTACAGAAAAATGTATAGCCCTAAATATCTATACAAACAAAGAAGAAAGGACTCAACCAATGACATCAGCTTCCACTTTAAGAAACTAGAGAGGAGCTAATTAAAGCTAATTAAGCATAAAAAATATAATTAAGAGCAGCAATCAAAGAAATAGAAAACCTACAAACAATAAAGGAAGTCAGTAAAACCACTTGAAAATAGAAGACACAAATTACTAATATCAAGAATGAGATTATATCATTTCATACAGATATTTAAAAGGTAATAAGGGAATGTTATGAATAAGGTAACACTAATAAATTCAACAACTTAGAAAAAATGGACCAATTTCCTGAAAGATCAACTACCAGAGTTCATTTAAGAATAGACAACTTAATATTTCTATCTCAATCAAAGAAAATGAATTTGTATTTTTGAAACTTCTCACAAAGAAAATGCCAGGCTTATAGAGCTTCACAGATGCAAACACTTAATGAAGAAATACCAATTCTATACAAACTCTTCCAGAGAATTCTATGAGGTGAACATTACTCTGATACCAACACTCAATTAAATGACCATATTTCACTCACTTCTTTAGATAGGAGAGTTTAGTTTCCTCAGAGTATCCTTCAAATCCAAACAGTCTTCTGATGTCTTTAAGGAGCCTCCTTCTACTTGGAAGCTTCCTATTCTTGACTCCAGAGCAGAGAAAGCAGATGATGATTATAATCTAGTACACAATATCTTAACTATGGTCAATGACTCTTAGACCTTCAAAAACAGAAGCACTGTCTCTTTTGAAGTCTGAGGTCTTCATGTCTTAACAGTAACAAAAGTAGCCAAGTTGATTCTCTGACATAGTTATTGTTCGCCAAGCAGCAAAACATAAGTCAAAATATCATTTTAATATTGTTCAATATCTTGCCACTCATTGATGAAAACTCATCAACTATGTGAAGTGAAATGTTTCAAGCTGAAAGCTGAGAGCAAGCTGAAGAAGCCAGGTGCTCGTTGTTGCTGGATGTTGGCCATGGAGTCTTACAGAGATTAGCTATAAGTCACAGGATGTGAACATGCCTACATTTCCGGGAGCATGCAGCAAAGCTACACTCATTATATTTGATGTTCCTGTCTCCTTTCCCGCACCCCTGACATCCTTCTTTAATTGTGGTACAAGTGGTCACTTTTTCTAATAATATAACACAAATACAAACTGCTATTCTCAGTAGATGTAGACAGATTTTATTATCTTTACCTCTCAAGGACATTTTTGCTTTTTGGATTTTAAGAAGGCAGAGAAATATTGGAATAAAGGATGCAAGGAGCAGATAAAAATTTGAAGGAGACAGAGAGGAGAGAGAAGAAGGAGGCAGAGTTGGGGGGTGATATGGAGAATTGAGGGAGGAATGGGAAATGAGAGGAGGAAGAGAAGAGGGAATCAAAACTGGAGAAAGGACAAAGAATGGACAGTAAGCACAGTAAAAAGAGAAGATGAATGACAATATCCTTTATTCCCCTTTGCCCACCCCATCAAGAACTGCTAGTGAGGAAAGTAGGAAGAGATTTTCAATTGATAAAGAACTTGCAATTAATTCAAAAAAGAAGTCAAGATGGGAACAAGGTAAAAGATCATGGACTAAATACTTCCTCTACACAGACTTTTACTATCTCTTCTGGCCAAAGAGAATAAACAAGTATCAAATATTCATCCCATCTCTAGAAAGTGAACTATAATGTATGTGTCAATATATCATATATGTCACAATATCAACCATTATTCTTAGAGATCATAAGAATTCATGGCACTCCCCACTGGCCATTCTTTCTCAGCCTCCTTTGCTAGATTCTCCTCACTGAGCTAGCACTGAAATATTGTAGTCTGAGGGGGGCTTCTGGATTCCTCTCCTTTTCTCTTGGTTCTCTACTCTTTGCTCCATGTGATCCCATAAATCCCTGCTACTGTAGATACGACCTATATGCTTACAGGTCTCAAAAGTACATATCCAGTTAGGAGCTCTCCTCCAAAATCCAAATGTGTATATACCACTGCAAACTGGATATTTCTCCTTGGGTCTCAGGACGCATCAGAAAAAAGATGTCCAAAATTGATTTTGCCCCTTTGGTAGGAGGTTACTGACCTAAATTCTATTTCCAGCTGCCTTTTTCCCTTGCCTCCTTTCCTATGAGGCCATCAAAGGTCACAACTCAGTTTCCCATCCACTCTGATACCTGGTGGTTTCCACGGATCTGTGTAACACAATTCTGGCCAACAACATATAAATAGGTATCTCTTTTCCTTTCATCCTTCTTGAGGACCAGAACACAGATATAAGGCTTGCAGGTTCCACAATCACTTGGTGATCATGAGATAACACAAATGAGGCTGAAAGTTACAGCACTCAGGGTGGCAGAGAGGAAATAGAGAAAGAACATGGATCTCTGATAGTACTGTTAGCCGAGGTTCGCTAGCCCTCAAAGGCTTTACTTCAGTGGCCATGTTATTTGAAATAAATGAAGGTGTACGTGTCTAAGCCAATGTAGTCACGTTTTCTGTTACTGGCAGCCCAAGTCATTCCTGACACAGCCTCTAAAACTCTTTCCTCTCTAAGTCTTGCTCATCTCATCGGAATGCTTTATAATTGCCCCTGATGCTCCAGCTAGAAATAAGGTGGTTCTTCTAGATTTCTCTGTTTCCCACAACCCCTCCATCTTAACCATCCCCTACCAAACACACATCGTGAGTCCATCAGTAAGTCCTGTGGTCCTTCCTCCAAAGACGAGGGCAGCACTGTCAATGGCTTTATCTGCGCTGCAGCCATCCCAGGCCAAACCAAATGTGAAAGCTTTTCATATGCTGGTGCCATCCCCGCCCATCTCTGATTTGCATGGTTAACTCCTTCCACCCTCAAGGCCCAGCTCAAGTGTGTCCTCAGAGAGGCCCCTTTTGAGGATCCTATTAAAATTCTTCCCTACCCAAACCCCTTGCTCTCAAAAACTAGAGGTTTTTTTTTTTTCTTCAAAGCACTTATTCCACCTTTTCAATTTGTATATCAGGGCCCACCTGGGGAAATAGAATCCATACCAGTTTGTTTTAACAGGGAGGCTTTAATACAGACAATTAGCGAAAAGGTCTTGTTTGACCGAGAAGAAGAAAGAGGACCCTGAGGCGCCACAGAGACAGTGGGTGCAGGAGATGGCACCTGGGGCTGGGATCTGGAGCTCTGACGGTCCCATGGAGGAGGATCTGCAGAGCTGCTTCTCAGATTCTAAGGAGAGGGTGCTACCAGGCTGGTGCTGGCACCTCTGACAGGGTGCAATCAAGCCGTCTCTGGGAATGCTGGAAAAAACTAGAAACTGCAATCAACTGGAGATGCTGGAGTAAACTGCTTGGCAATGGTACCCGCTGGGACAACAAGGAGGTGAGAAAGAGCAAGTCCCTTTCAGTTCCTCTTGCCTACATATTCCACACTGCTCCTTATGAACAGAGCCTAATATGGACCCACTTGGCAAAGGAAAAATGTGGTCTGCAGAGCCTCAGCCTGAGCAATTCAGAGCAGCATATAAAAGGCTGAGTTCAGGGGTAAGATAGAATACATAAAGAAGTAGCACAGTATTTGTTTATTTATTGTCTTTTCTTTCCTGCCAGGCAACATGCGTTCAGGGTCCATGTCTTTCTTTTTGCTGTTTTACTCCCGCCATGGACAGAGTAAAAGTAGATAGAAGGTACTTCATAAATATTTCTTGAATGGATGAATTTATTAGATTTTTCTCAAAACTAGTGAGCAAAATGTACAATTTAATTATTTGTCAATTAAACAATACCAAATGCCTCATATGATGGTCTAGGCAGTGGAGCTAAAATATGAAGATGAGGCACTTCCTTGTTATTTAGCAAGGAATTTAAGACATTCTCATATGACATTAAATCATAAAATGCCATAGAAAACATTCAGATGTTTAAATGCCCAGAGAATTAAACACGCAGCAAAATCTACAGGTGATCAGAAAAGGAAAAGGTAAAGGTAGGTTTGGAATAATTCAGAAGACTTGTGGAAGAAGTTGCCATCTGGGGCAGGCTTGAAATGGGGCAGACAAGCAAAGCCAAGGAGGAGGGATGAGTCTGGCAGGTTTTCAGATGATTCTGATGAAAACAGAGGAGTGAGAAATTAGTAGAAGTCACTGGAAAAGTAAACTGGAACCAAGTGTGGGAAATCCTAAATTCTGGAGTTAGAATTATAAGTAGTATGTCTTTTGCAAAGAGGAGCCATTAAGAGGTCTTAAGCAAAGGAGTGCTGTGGCATCGGGAATATTTTCTGAAGGTAAATTTGGCAGCATCATGGGAACTGACTGAATGTGCAGAAACTGGAGCCAGAAAGACAAGTTAGAAAACTGACACAATCTTGAGCCAGAAAAAGATGGTGGAGATAGAAATAAGAGAAAAAGGTAACAGGTAACATTTAGAAGGAAGAATCAATATAACATAATGTAGAATTAATCTAGGGAAAGGTGAGTGAAGAGGATTTAAACTGCAGTGATACACAGACAGAAGGTTCAGCAGGGTGGAGACAGATGAAAGATCATTGAGTTTCATCCAAGAACATGATTAACAATGACATCAGTAAAATAAAAGTCCCAATGACTATTTATCCTCTGGTAACTAAACCCGGTATTTTCAAAAGTTATTATGAATCTGGAAGAATATATATGTCTTCATCTTGAGAGACTTCAGAAGTACTAGGCTTCTGGAAGTTATATTGGGATGGTGTCTCATTTCCATAGATATGCTCCTCAAAATTGGTCTGCTGAATGTTCTCATATAGTTCTTTATCAGTTTCTTCTTTAGGTTTGGGAGCACCACTTTCCACATTTTCATAGCTGCCATGTGTGTTAGTCCCTCTCCCAGAAGATCTGCAGTCTTGGTTCTGAAATGAGATTTTATTTCTTGAGCTGATAGCGAGGAGACTTGAGAGTGTTTTAGTACAGCCTTTTCTCCTGCTGCTTCTCCTTTGCAAGAACTTTGGCAAGGTAAATTGCACTGGATTACCATGTTTCCAACACCAAACACACCCAATCCCACAGATCAACAAGAGGAAAAGAAGGGAAATTCCTATTGAAGTGGCCACTGATGTATTTCCACAGCTTTTCAACATTTCTGCACAAGCACTGTTGTTTAGTGATATGGGGGAGCCCTTAATGAATTCACAGGTGCAGACAAATGTAATTCCTTTTAGGGTTTTGTTAAAATGTAATCCTGGAAGCTCTTTTAGGCATTTCTCTTTCAGATGTGAAAGAACATCATTTGGCAAAGTCCTGATACAATTAGAGGAGAGATTGAATAAACTTAGCTTTGGACAATCCTTCTCGTTGTATGTGATGCTTTTTACATTACAATCCTTAATGTATAATTGCACCGTGTCGGGGAGGATTTTAATTGACTTCACTTCACTTTCTATCAATGAATCACAAGACGAAGCAAAAATGAGTGGAAGATAATGGCAGAGCAGACAACTCAAGAAAGAGAGGGTTGAACGATCTGCCATCCAGACACCTCCTATAAATTAAAAAACAAATTAATTACATATTTATTACATAGCATAATAGAAAAATCTGTCAATATCTACCAATATATCAAGCACCATCATTTAGTGAGTTCCTGGCTCAAAAGAGAATACAGTACCAGCTGTTGCGAGAAGAGAAAAAGAGAAGAACTTTTACCTGCTCAAGCCTGAGTGGTTTTATCAATTAGATTTCAACATGGATTTTGACAATAAGGCTAATAATTTTAAAGTGAAAGACAATGCTTTGAATGCAACAAGAGGAAGGGACAAGAGTACACCTGTGCAATAATTTCCATTATTTATCACCTCCTCTGTGAGGCCTTTTCCAAATCATTCCTTCCTCTGTATTCCCCTATTAATGAGTCCATTCTCTATTATAGCTTGACAGCCTAAGTTATAGGGAATTGTGTGTCTTCCTACCTGGTTAAATGGTGGGCAGGGATCAGGTCTTTTCATGTGTATATTCCTAGAGAATAGCACAGTACCTAGTGCAGAAAAGAAATTCAATTGATATCTATTAAATAAGGGAGTCAAGAAACAAATGACTCCAAATCTCAGCATCTAATTGCTTAAATCATTTAAAAACTTAAGATATGTCTTCTAAAGGGTATAGATTTTTTGTTTTGCTTTAAGATTTTACTTATTTGAGAGAGAGAGAGATAGCAAGAGAGAAAACAAGTGGGAGGGGGAGAGGGAGAAGCAGACTCCCCACTGAGCATGGAGCCTGATGCAAAGCTCATTCCCAGGACCCTGGGATCATGAACTAAGCCAAAGGCAGATGCTTAACCAACTGAGCCACCCAGACACCCCTAAAGGGTATAGTTTACACTTAGAAGAAAACAGCTCTTTGACCTAACACAAAATATCCAAAACAAACTTTGAAAGGCTTTCTATCACTAGTGTTCTCACAACTTCCAGCAAACAACTTTCCAATTAAGATAATTTCAGAATGTTTTCCACCAAGGCTTTAAAATGGCAGAGGAGAGAAATGAAAAATATTCAACCAGACTGAGCAGTGTATTATGATTTTATTAGCAAAACATTATTACTGTATGTTTTCAGCCTAGACACAGAAATAGTTACATCTAATACCATTTTCACTGTTGTTGCTGTTTCTAGTTTTATTGAGATATATAATTGATACACAACATTGTATCAGTTCTAGGTATACAGCATGATTATTTGACACATGAATACATATGTGAAATACAACATGAATACATATTGTGAAATGATGGCCACATTAAATTTAGTTGATGACCATCACCTCACATAGGTACAATTTTTTTCTTTCCATAATAACTTTTAAGATTTACTCTCTTAGCAACCTTCAAATATACAATACAGTGTTGTTAACTATAGTCATCCAATATTGTTAATAGTGCTTGTGGGGTGATTGATTATCATCATCTATTGAATGTCACCATTGATAATATTTAGTTAAGATCTTATTTTGGATCAGCTTCTAAAAACTTTTACATGGATGATCTCATCTGATCCTACAGATGCCATATGAATTAGATACTATAGTTATGCCTATTTTGGAGAAGAGTAAGGAGAGGGTTAAAGAATTTAACTTCTTGAGTAACTAAGAAGTGACTGAATCAAGATTCAAGTAAAATTTGCCCCAAAATACTATTCTTAACCAAAATTCAATAAATGGCTATCAGGAACATCTATTACTAAATTTTTATAGCTCGATTTGCTCTGAGCTTCTTGAGGGACGGAGTTCTTATTTATCTCTATATTACCAAAACCAGTGCTAGACACAGAAGAGCTACTTTCTTAAATATCTGTTAATGAATGGAGCAAACAGCATTAGGATAACAGTGGCAACAATAAACAGGGAAAAAATAACCCCACAAAGCTGAGCTCTCTTTCAGTGAGTGTTCACACATGACAGTCAACTTTTCTAAATTTGTTCAAGGTTGGAATATATCACGTGAAAATTTTCATTTTGGCATTTCACACAAAACACCAAATTACATATGAAATGCAGTTAACGTTTATAAAATTTATTTGATAAAACTGTATGGACAGACATCCCAGATCTAGACATCTATTAATTTCTTTGGAACCTTTGTAGGTTCCCTCCTTTATAAAGACCAGACATGATGCTGTGTCCAAAGGCAAATATCTGGCAAATGACTTTAACCCCCATTAGGACCTCATTTCCTTTCTAAAACAGGTAAGAACTGATTGTAGGTAAGATAATTTATGGTATAAGTGATTACTCATTTAAGTAAAAATTTGGTAGCGTATTTGAACTGAATTTCAAATATAGATTAAAATTAATCACCTTTTTAAAATTCTAGGCTTGCAACAAAAGTGGGGAAGGCTGACTATTGCTGAGGATTAGGTAACAAATTGCCCTCTCAATTTCCAAGATGAGAATTTATTTTTACCATCTATGTTGTTCTATGTAGACAATCCAGAACATTCCAAATAGTAAAACTGTCAAAGAAGTACTTACTGAGATAATACAAGAAGACTTCTTAGAAGAGAATAAATGCATCCTTTTCTTTGCTCTAAAACAACTTAATAGGAAAAACTCTGAGAGGCAAAATGGAAAGACCTACTAGAATGAAAACCGTATGTTAAACAAGAGCCCTTCAAAGCTGGCTTAACACCCCAATAAGTCTCATTTTGCCCAATCTGCAAGAAGGCTGTTCCTGTTCTAGGGAACAGTTCCAACACACTATTATTCATTTGTCTTAAAATCACAAATGATTGATAGACTGCTGGAATCTTCAAAGGCAGAATACTGCCCTTCTGTTTGGAAACAAGACAGTAGCAAAGCCTAATCTTAATGTGTAAGCATATATACTGGTAAAGACAGATTAACATCACCCTCAGTCTGTAAACTGATTTTTCCCCCTACTGCCACCAAAGGCCACCTAAAAACTATGTCTGATAACATAAAAAAGTCATTATTTAAAATGAACTTGTTCCTTACAGTTTTTCATTAGCCACATGCCTTAAATCAGGTTCTCACTTACCTTGAGACTGTTGAGCCAAACTCTCCTCTATTCTTTTGGTTAAAGAATTTAACCTGCTTTAGTGTTCCTCTTTATAGTGTTCCTTTTTTTTACCCTCTTCTTTCAGATTATTTCATACTTGCAAAGTTTCCTGGTTGTAGAGGAAGTTCTTATCAGATGTACCAGAATTAAGATAAATGGCATGAGTTTTTGAAAAAGGAAGCCCAGCCCTTCATTCTCACCAATAATTCTCCAACTATATCAGAAAATGATGCATGGAGCCCAGATGCTTTTTTATTCACATAATATTTGCAGTCCTCACTTCAGAATCAATAAAAGTTATTTCACTTGCACTTAAAATTTTTTAAGAAGAAAGATTCTGAAATGTAGTTACTTGGAGGTCTTGTTTATTTGTTTGCTGGTAGGATTGCTAAAACAGTCTTCATTTCAAATACTATGTCCCAGTGCCCAGGTTACGTTTCCACTTGTCAAACCAGTGTCCCAATTTTGGTTCAGAAAATGTTAATATTCCTTTAAGTTGATAAGACAGTAATCTCCCAAAGTATATTCAACTTGACTGTGACATTTCTGTGATCTTCTAGTAGGTAGAAAGAAAAACTGTTTCACTTTGTTTAATAACAGAAGCCAGCATATTCTGGGCACTCACTAGGTCTTCTAACTGCTTTGTGTACTACTTGGTAAATCCTGACAACAACCTGTGGGAGAGGGCTGTGATTCGTCCTGTGTCACAGGGGATGAACTGGAAGCAGAGGGGTAAAAAATCCCCCGCCCACTGTGGCCTGGCAGTGTGCCTCCAGCACCTGTGTGCTAAACTACTGCACTTGGCTGTCTCACTTCAGTGAATTAAGAGGTTTCCAACATAGAACCCTTATTTAACAGCATTTCTCAGAGACCAACTCCACGGATTAAAAAAAAAAAAAAAAAAGAAAAGGCTGAATGAAAAAGATGAGATCATAAAGCAATGGGAAGTTTCCCTTTTAAATTGTATTGGAACTTTTTCAACCCCAGGGGACTTTCTTTGAATCAAATGATTTAAAAGAAGAAGATTTCATTACTGAAACACCAACCAGACGTTAGAAGAACAAGGCTGTCAATACAGGTTGGGCATGGACATTCTGCCAGGTATTGTGCTAAGCAGTGGGGATGCAATAATAAACAAACTCCCTTGTAGCACTTGAAGCCTACTAAAAGAGGCTGCCGTACACACAGACCATTTCAGATCAAAGAGGTAAGGGCTAAGAAAGACATAGTTATACACAGATGAGAGTGGGAATAAGGAAAAGAGGCATCCAGTTCAGAATGGTCAGGGAAGGCAAGACTTGAGCTAAGCCTCATGGAATAAAAAGGAGTTAATCAAGGCAGAATAGAAAGGTTCCAGGCAAAAACCCGAGAGTGAAGGAGCTTATGAAGTGCTGTGAGGAAGGAACCGTGAAGATAGTACACTACTGGTGTTCCATTTTAAGCTGCAAAATCTGCCCCCTTGGAATATGTGTCATGCCTAAAGAGAGTTCCATTGTTATGGTTCATTGGGCAACTTAGAAAAGTTAGACTATGGTCCAGGGCTTAAAAACAAACAAAAAAACCAATACAGAAAGAAAAAAAAATGTTCAAGAGTTTCACTCCTAGGTATATACTCAACAGAAAAGGAGGCCATTTCTGTTTATAACTGCTTTAATTCATAATATCTCAAAGCTCTAGAAACATTCCAAAGGTCCCTCAACAACTAAATGGGTAAATAGAACATGATAAATCCATGCAAAAATCTGAAATACTGATAAATTACAACATAAATGGATCTCACAAACATAATACAGACTTTAAAAAGCTATGCACAAAAGAGTACAAACTGTAAGGTTCCATTCTCAAATCATGGAAAGCTTATCTACGAACACATGATGGTAGACATCAGAAATATGGGGATTACTATAGACTGAAAGGTGCATGAGGGAGACTTCTCAGATGCCAGAAATGTTCTATATCTTGATATTTGCACTGGTTATGTATAACCATTCATCAAGGTCTCCATTTAAGATTTGTGCACTATATGAAAATTGTCTTAATTAAAAGAAGTTGGGAATGAATAATAGGTCACTTCTTTTATTTTTTAAAGATTTTTGTTTATTGGTGGAGGAGTAGAAAACCTAAATTTCGTTTGGTCCCAGGAATTCAGCTAGATAGGGATCAAACCATTCTGAACACCTACAAACTCAAGAGGAGATGGATGAAAAGAATAGCAGCAACTCTCTGAACAGAAAAGCGACCACTTTCTGGAAGGTAGGATGTTTGGAGAAGTGAATCTGAGGCTATATTCGGGAAGACAGACGGCGGGGGAGGGGGCCTCCGTCGGCCACTTCTGGCAAGTGATAGAGCCGCGGAGCACAAAATCGGAACTTTTAGAAGTTGGCTCCGCTGAGGGACATCGCTCCAGTGGCTAAGCAGGGGGTGAAACCCTCGCTGGGACAGTGTGGTCTCAGGACCCTCAGGGTCACAGAAAGACCAGGGGTGCCTAACTGAGGCAAAGCTCCCAGGTATGGGAGCAGGGAAGCCGGCTGCAGAGATGGAGTTGAGGAGCGGGCTCTCAGCTTGGGGTTGCCATAAACCATGATCCATGGCACAGTCAGGCCACTGCTCCTCCAGCAGGGACCCAACAAGTGGCAGATCTGGGAGAACTCCCCTTCCTTCCTGCAGACATCTGCTGGGTTTGGAGACTCCAAACAGGGTCGTGAGACAGATATAGAAACATTCGGTCACAGGCTGGGTGAGCATGGAGTGCGGCTGGAGACCGGGGAGAGGGGAGTGATTGACTGCTTTTCTCTGGGGGCTCACTGAGGAGTGGGGCCCCGAGTTGTCGGCTCCTCCGGGGCAGAGATTGGAAGGCCACCATTCTCACTCTCGTCCTCCAAAGCTGTACGAAAAGCTTGCATGGAACAAAAGCTCCCGAGAACAAACCCGAGGAGATTACTTAGCCAGGACCCATCAAGGGTGAGGCAATTCCACCTCCGGCAAAGACGTTTCAGAACCACGGCAACAGGCCCCTCCCCCAGAAGATCAGTGAGAACAGCCAGCCAAGACCAAGTTTACTGATCAATGAGAATGGCAGAACTCCAGTGCTAGGGGAATACTGCACATAGAATTCATAGCTTCTTTCCCCCCTGATTCCTTAATCTTTCAAAGTTAATTTTTTTAAATTTTCTTTTTTTTCTTTTCCTTCTTTTTTTTTTGAATTTTTCTTTTTCCCTTTTTCAACCAACATCCTATCAATCCCTTTTTTAAAAATCTTTTTTATTTTTCATTTTTAGAGTCATATTCTATCCCTTCATAGTAGTTAACCTTATTTTTGGCATATCTATAAAAGTTGTTCTCTCTTTACAATTTTGGGATACAGTTTCTTCTAACAAGCCAAAATATACCCTAAATCTCTAGTGTATGCCTTTGTTCTAGTCTCCTGCCTGATCACATTCTCTCCCTTCTTTTTTTTTTTAATTTCTCTTCTTCCTTTTTTCAACCAACTTCTTATCAATTCCTTTTATAAAATCTTTTATAATTTTCATCATTACATTCATATTCCATCCCTCCATCGTATATTTACCCTTATTTTTGTACATATCTAAGCTTTTCTTTCTTTAAAATCTTGGGAGGCAGTTTCTTCTAAAGACCAAAATATGCCCCAAATCTAGTGTGTGGTACTCATCTATTAACCAGCTTGATCATATGTGATCATATTCTTCTTTTTTTTATCTTTATCTTTTTTCTTTTTCTGTTTTTTTTCTTTCTTTCCCTTTCTTTTCCCCCCATTTCAGGTCTCTTCTGATTTGTTTAGAGAATATTTTTCTGGGGTCGTTGTTACCCTGTTAGCATTTTGTTCTCTCATTCATCTATTCTCCTCTGGACAAAATGATAAGATGGAAAAAATCACCTCAAAAAAAATAACAAGAGGCTGTACCGTCTGCCAGGGACCTAATCAATAAGGACATTAGTAAGATGTTGGAACTAGAGTTCAGAATGATGATTTTAAAGATACTAGCTGGGCTTGAAAAAAGCATGGAAGATATTAGAGAAACCCTTTCTGGAGAAATAAAAGAACTAAAATCTAACCAAGTCGAAATCAGAAAGGCTATTAATGAGGTGCAATCAAAAATGGAGGCTCTAACTGCTAGGATAAATGAGGCAGAAGAGAGAATCAGTGAGATAGAAGACCAAATGATGGAAAATAAAGAAGCTGAGAAAAAGAGAGATAAACAACTACTGGATCATGAGGGCAGAATTCGAGAGATAAGTGATACCATAAGATGAAACAATATTAGAATAATTGGGACCCGAGAAGAAGAAAAAAGAGAGAGAGGGGCAAAGGTGTATTGGAGCAAAGTATAGCAGAAAACTTCCCTAATTTGGGGAAGGAAACAGGCATCAAAATCCAGGAAGCACCCAGACCCCCCTCAAAATCAATAAAAATAGGTCAACACCCTGACATCTAATAGTAAGACTTATGAGTCTCAGAGACAAAGAGAAAATCTTGAAAGCAGGTCGGGACAAGAAATCTGTAACCTACAATGGTAGAAACATTAGATTGGCAATAGACCTATCCTCAGAGACCTGGCAGGCCAGAAAGGACTGGCATGATATATTCAGAGCACTAAATGAGAAAAATATGCAGCTAAGAATACTATATCCAGCTAGACTGTCATTGAAAATAGAAGGAGAGATAAAAAGCTTCCAGGACAAACAAAAACTAAAGGAATTTGCAAACACGAAACCAGCCCTACAAGAAATATTGAAAGGGGTCCTCTAAGCAGAGAGAGCCTAAAAGTAACATAGACCAGAAAGGAACACAGACAATATACAGTAACAGTAACCTTACAGGCAATACAATGGCACTAAATTCCTATCTTTCAATAGTTACCCTGAATGTAAATGGGCTAAATGCCCCAATCAAAAGACACAGGGTATCAGATTGGATAAAAAAACAAGACCCATCAATATGCTGTCTGCAAGAGACTCATTTTAGACCCAAAGACACCCCCATATTGAAAGTGAAGGGGTGGAAAACCATTTACCATGCTAATGGACACCAAAAGAAAGCTGGGCTGGCAATCCTTCCATCAGACAAATTAGATTTTAAACCAAAGACTGTAATAAGAGATGAGGAAGGACACTATATCCTACATAAGTGGTCTATCCAACAAGAAGATCTAATAATTGTAAATATCTATGCCCCTAATGTGGGAGCAGCCAATTATATAGGCCAATTAATAACAAAAGCAAAGAAACACATTAACAACAATACAATAATAGTGGGGGACTTTAACACGCCCCTCACTGAAATAGACAGATCATCTAAGCAAAAGATCAACAAGGAAATAAAGACTTTAAATGACACACTGGACCAAATGGACTTCACAGATATATTCAAAACATTCCATCCCAAAGCAACAGAATACACATTCTTCTCTAGTGCCCATGGAACATTCTCCAGAATAGATCACATCCTAGGTCACAAATCAGGTCTCAACCAGTACCAAAAGATTGGGATCATTCCCTGCCTATTTTCAGACCACAATGCTTTGAAACTAGAACTCAATCACAAGAGGAAAGAACTCAAATACATGGAGGCTAAAGAGCATCCTACTAAACAATGAATGGGTCAACCAGGAAATTAAAGAAGAATTAAAAAATTCATGGAAACAAATGAAAATGAAAACACAACTGTTCAAAATCTTTGGGATGCAGCAAAGGCAGTCCTAAGAGGAAATTATATAGCAATACAAGCCTTTCTCAAGAAAC
This sequence comes from Neomonachus schauinslandi, assembly GCF_002201575.2. Lineage (NCBI taxonomy): Eukaryota > Metazoa > Chordata > Mammalia > Carnivora > Phocidae > Neomonachus > Neomonachus schauinslandi. Next base: position 40,939,330 of record NC_058409.1, on the reverse strand, counting down.
AAGAGAGGTCTCAAATACACAACCTAACCCTACACCTAAAGGAGCTGGCGAAAGAATAGCAAATAAAGCCTAAACCCAGCAGGAGAAGAGAAATAATAAAGATCAGAGCAGAAATAAATGAAATAGAGACCAAAAGAACAGTAGAACAGATCAACGAAACTAGGAGCTGGTTCTTTGAAAGAATAAATAAGACTGATAAACTGCTGGCCAGACTTATCAGAAAGAAAAGAGAAAAGACCTAAATAAATAAAATCATGAATGAAAGAGGACAGATCCCTAGCAACACCAAAGAAATACAAACAAGTATAAGAACATATTATGAGCAACTCTATGCCAGCAAATTAGATAATCTGGAAGAAATGGATGCATTCCTAGAGATGTATCAACTACCAAAACTGAACCAGGAAGAAATAGAAAACCTGAAGAGACCTATAACCACTAAGGAAATTGAAGCAGTCATCAAAAATCTCCCAACAAACAAAAGCCCAGGGCCAGATAGCTTCCCAGGGGAATTCTACCAAACATTTAAAGAAGAATGAATACCCATTCTTCTGAAACTGCTCCAAAAAACAGAAATGGAAGGAAAACTTCCAAACTTGTTTTATGAGGACACCATTACATTGATCCCCAAACCAGACAAAGACCCCATCAAAAAGGAGAATTACAGACCAATATCCTTGATGAACACGGATGCAAAAATTCTCACCAAATACTAGCCAATAGGATCCCACAGTACATTCAAAGGATTATTCACCACGACCAAGTGGGATTTATCCCTGGGCTGCAAGTTTGGTTCAACATCCACAAATCAATCAATGTGATACATTAATAAAAGAAAGACCAAGAACCATATGATCCTCTCAATAGATGCAGAAAAAGCATTTGACAAAGTCCAGCATCCTTTCTTGATCAAAAATCTTCAGAGTAGAGGGATAGAGGATACATACCTCAATATCATAAAAGCCATCTATGAACAACCCACAGCGAATATCATTCTCAATGGGGAAAAACTGAGAGCTTTGCCCCTAAGGTCAGGAACGTGGCAGGGATGTCCACTATCAGCACTGCTATTCAACATAGTATTAGAAGTCCTAGCCACAGCAATCAGACAACAAAAAGAAACAAAAGGCATCCAAATCGGCAAACAAGAAGTCAACTATCACTGCTTGCAGATGATATGATACTTTATTTGGAAAACTCAAAAGACTCCACCCCCAAACTGCTAGAACTCATACAGGAATTCAGTAAAGTGGCAGGATATAAAATCAATGCACAGAAATCAGTGGCATTCCTATACACCAACAACAAGACAGAAGAAAGAGAAATTAAGGAGTCAATCCCATTTACAATTGCACCCAAAACCATAAGATACCTAGGAATAAATCTAACCAAAGAGGCAAAGAATCTATACTCAGAAAACTATAAAATACTCATGAAAGAAATTGAGGAAGACACAAAGAAATGGAAAAACGTTCCATGCTCATGGATTGGAAATACAAATATTGTGAAGATATCCATGCTACCTAGAGCAATCTACACATTCAATGCAATCCCCATCAAAATACCATCCACTTTTTTCAAAGAAATGGAACAAATAATCCTAAAATTTGTATGGAACCAGAGAAGACCCCGAATAGCCAGAGCAATGTTGACAAAGAAAAGCAAAGCTGGTGGCATCACAATTCTGGACTTCAAGCTCCATTACAAAGCTGTCATCATCAAGACAGTATGGTACTGGCACAAAAACAGACACATAGATCAATGGAACAGAATAGGAGCCCAGAAATGGACCCTCAACTCGATGGTCAACTCATCTTTGACAAAGCAGGAAAGAATGTCCAATGGAAAAAAGACAGTCTCTTCAACAAATCGTGTTGGGAAAATTGGACAGCCACATGCAGAAGAATGAAACTGGACCATTTCCTTACACCACACACAAAAATAGACTTAAAATGGTTGAAAGACCTCAATGTGTGACAGGAGTCCATCAAAATCCTAAAGGAGAACACAGGCAGCAACCTCTTCGGCCTCAGCTGCAGCAACTTCTTCGTAGAAACATCGCCAATAGCAAGGGAAGCAAGGGCAAAAATGAACTCTTGGGACTTCATCAAGATAAAAAGCTTTTGCACAGCAAAAGAAACAGTCAACAAAACCAAAAGACAACCGACAGAATGGGAGAAGATATTTGCAAATGCCCTATCAGATAAAGGGCTAGTATCCAAAATCTATAAAGAACTTATCAAACGCAACACCCAAAGAACAAATGATCCAATCAAGAAATGGGCAGAAGACATGAACAGACATTTTTCCAAAGAAGACATCCAAATGGCCAACAGACACATGAAAAGGTGCTCAACATCACTCGGCATCAGGGAAATCCAAATCAAAACCTCAAAGAGATACCACCTCACACCAGTCAGAATGGCTAAAATTAACAAGTCAGGAAATGACAGATGTTGGTGGGGATGCGGAGAAAGGGGAACCCTCCTACACTGTTGGTGAGAATGCAAGCTGGTGCAGCCACTCTGGAAAACAGTACGAAGGTTCCTCAAAAAGTTGAAAATAGAGCTACCATATGACCCAGCAATTGCACTATTGGGTATTTACCCCAAAGATACAAATGTAGGGATCCTAAGGGGTACGTGCACCCCAATGTTTATAGCAGCAATGTCCACAATAGCCAAACTATGGAAAGAGCCAAGATGTCTATCAACAGATGAATGGATAAAGAAGATGTGGTATATATATACAGCGGAATATTATACAGCCATCAAAAGGAATGAAATCTTGCCATTTGCAACAATGTGGATGGAACTGGAGGGTGTTATGCTGAGCGAAATAAGTCAATCAGAGAAAGACATGTATCATATGACCTCACTGATATGAGGAATTCTTAATCTCAGGAAACAAACTGAGGTTTGCTGGAGTGGTGGGGGGTGGGAGGGATGGGGTGGCTGGGTGATAGACATTGGGGAGGGTATGTGCTATGGAGAGCACTGTGAATTGTGTAAGACTGTTGAATCACAGACCTGTACCTCTGAAACAAATAATACATTATATGTTAAAAAAAAAGAAGAAGATAGTAGGAAGGGAAAAATGAAGGGGGGGAAATTGGAGGGGGACACAAACCATGAGAGAGTATGGACTCTGAGAAAGAAACTGAGGGTTCTAGAGGGGAGGAGATGGGGGGATGGGTTAGCCTGGTGATGGGTATAAAGAGGACACATATTGAATAGAGCACTGGGTGTTATATGCAAGCAATGAATCATGGAACAGTACATCAAAAACTAATGATGTAATGTATGGTGATTAACATAACAATAAAAATGAAAAAAAAAGATTTTTATTTATTTGACAGAGAGAGAGACAGCGAGAGAGGGAGCACAAGCAGGGGGAGTGGGAGAGGGAGAAGCATGCTTCCCACTGAGCAGTGAGCCGGATGTGGGGCTCGATCCCAGGACCCTGGGATCATGACCTGAGCCGAAGGTAGACTCTTAACAACTGAGACACCCCGGCGCCCCAAGACAATTCTTTTAAAAGTCAGGAAAAGTTGGGGTGCCTGGCATCTCAGTTGGTTAAGCATCCAACTCTTGATTTCAGCTCGGGTCATGATCTCAGGGTCATGAGATCGAGCCCCATGTCAGGCTCTGTGCTTAGCATAGAGTCTGCTTGAGATTCTCTCTCTCCCTCTCCCTCTAGCTCCCTTTCCACCCCCACTCACTTGGGGGGTCCTCTCTCTAAAAAAATAAATAAATAAATCTTTTAAAAAAATGCAATGAAAGTTATGAAAAGTTGAGATAATTAGAGCTATGTTTTTTTATTCATTCAGATTACCACTTTCTTTGGTAAACTGGTCTCCTAATTTGGATGGAGGAACACTTTGCTCAATTATAGGCAGACTGAGCTGGACGAATTTCAAATTTATGTAGAGTTTCTTGAGTCTAGACCTTGGTAAGGCTGGTGGTAACAGTGGAGTTATTAATGAATCTTGAGCTTCAGCCCAGTCAAATTAGGGAATTTTTACTTTCTAAGATTTGAATATGGTCTTTCATTGGCACACCTTGACTTACTTAAAGATGTGCCACTGTAAAATCATGTTCAACCTAAAATTGTATAGGTATAAGGCAATTTTATCTAAAAGAAATAATTCTAGCATCTTGGGCAAATAATACAACTTCTTTGTCTTGCTTTCTTCATCCATAAGACACAATGTATTGCGTGATCCCTGATGTCTCTTCAAATCCTACTAAGTATATATGAACAATATAAATAGTCGTTGCATTCAGAAGAGGGTTTTTGAAACTACTTTTCATGTGTAGTATACACTTCTCCTTTTATTCTGACTCCCTCTTTTCATCATAAGTCTTTCCTAATTGCTACACAGATCAGATAAAATGACTTGAAGTTTGCTTTAACTTCAGTTGAATCACACTCCCTCCTCCTCTAGCGTTTTCCCGTTTTATTCTTTCAGATGAAAATAAACGGACACTGGGAAACTTGAGCAATCGTTCAATATTAAAAAAACTGAAAACCCTTTTGCATCTTCATGAATAAAATGGAATGCTGCATAATTTAGCATTCCTATAGTAAACAGACTCACCATTCATCTTAAACTGTGGATACAATTTCACAAGTCAGATAACTGATAAACTATTTCAACAGTTTTTGTTCAGTTGAGGAGAGTACTGTAAACTAGGATTAATAATAGACACTGAATTAGTCATTGTTGGATTCTGCCAACTTCTTCCCTAAATGTTGAGAGGCATAATATATCACTAATTTTAAGTAACTGGCTATATTTTGAAACTGTGCCCCATAGTCAGGCTGAATGTGAGAATTGCTGGATAGCAGACACTCTCTCCCACATACAGGACAGTGAAGACCACCATGACCATTTCAAACCTAGCAGTGGGAGGGGACAGGGGTGGTAGGTTAGCTTGAAGGGGAAGGCATTACTCTAAATCCTTTGCATTGAGGATATAGTCCAAGATGGTGGAGGAGTAGGAGGCTTTAGTTTTGTCTTGTCCCAGGAATTCAGCTAGATAGCTATCAAATCACTCTGAACACCAGTGCACTCAACCAGAGATCAAAGAAAAGAATAGCTGCAGCTCTACAAATAGAAAAGTGACTACTTTCTGCAAGGTAGGAAGTACAGAGAAGTAAATCTGAGGTGATATTTGGGAATATAGACTGCAGGGGGAGGAGTCTTCATAAGCCAGCTGTGGGAAGGTGATACAGCAGCAGAGCACAAAATCAGAACTTTTAGAAGTCTGCTCTGGTGAGGGACGTCCCTGCCTGAAAGGTGCTCAGGTGGCAAAGTGGGGTGGAATCCTAGGTGGGACCGTGTGGTCTCAGGATTCGCAGGGTCACAGGAAGACTGGGTGCTTGAGTGTGGCAGAGTTCCCAGGCATAAGAGCATGGAAGCTGGCTGCAATCAGCCAGCCCAGGAGTGGGCTCTCAGCTCAGGGTTACCATATACCATGAATCACAGTACAGTTGGGCGACTGCTCTCTGAGCAGGGGACCAGCAAGTCGCAAAACCTTGGCAAGAGCCCCCTTCCTCCCTGGGGAGGAGCGGTGTGGGTGCCTTCCACAGGAGTAAGCAGGATTTGGAGAAATGCTCGGTCACAGGCTGGGTGAGCACAGAGTGTGGAAGGAGACCAGGCAGACAGGTGTAATTGACTGCTTTTCCCTGAGGGTGCACTGAAGAGTGGGCCCCGAACTTTTGGCTCTGGGGCTGGAGATTGGGAGGCTGCCATTTTCATTCTCATCCTCTAAAGTGGCATGGAAAGCCTACAGGTAACAAAAGCCACACAGAGCAATTTGGAGATTACTTAGCCTGGCACCCTGGCAAGGGCAGTGTAATTCTCTTCTGGGCAAAGACACTGAGAATCAATGCAACAGGCCCCTCCCCAGATCAGTAAGAACATCTGGCTAACACCAAGTTTACCGATCATAGAGAACTGCAAAACTCCAGTGCTAGAGGAATATAGCACATGGAATTCATGTTTTTTTCCCCATGATTCTTTAGTCTTTCAATTTTAATTTTTTTCTCTTTCCTTTTTCAACCAATTTATTATTTTATCAACTCTTTTAATCTTTTTAAATTTTCATTTTAACAGTTATATTCTATCCTTTCATTGTATTTAATTTTATTTTTGTATATATATTTTTCTTTCTTTGCAATTTTGGGGTGCAGTTTCTTCTTACAAACACCAAAATACACTCAGGATATAGTGTATTACTCTGTTCTGTTCACCTGTCTGTTTATATTCCTTTTTTTTTTTGTCTTTGAATTTTCATTTTTACAGTTACATTCTACCCTTTCATTATATTTAATTTTATTTTTGTACATATATAAGTTTTTCTTTCTTTCTTTCTTTTTTTTTTTTTTACAACTTTGGGATCTAGTTTTCTTTTTTCTTTTTTTTTTTTTAAAGAATCACTTTTTTTTTAATTTTTAATTTTTTATTTAACAGAGATAGCGTAAGTAGGCAGAGCGGCAGACAGAGGGAGAGGGAGCAGCAGGCTCTCCACCAAGCAGGGAGCCCGATGCGGGGCTCGATCCCAGGACCCTGGGATCATGACCTGAGCGGAAGGCAGCCGCTTAACCGACTGAGCCACCCAGGCGCCCCTGGGATCTAGTTTTCTAACAGACCAAACTACACACAGGATCCAGTGTATTGCTCTGGTCTGTTTACCTGATTATATATTTTTTATTTTTTTAAATTTTGTTTGTTTCAGGTCTCTTCTAATTTGTTTACTGTATATTTCTGTGGGGTCACTGTTGCCATTTTAGTATTTTGTTCTCTTGTTCATCTATTCTGCTCTGGACAGAACGAGAAGATGGAAAAACTCACCTCAAAAAAGAGAACAAGAGGCAGTACTGACTGTCAGGGACCTAATCAGTATGTATATAAGTAAGATGTCAGAACTAGAGTTCAGAATAATGATTATAAAGATACTAGATGGGCTTTAAAAAAAGCATAGAAGACACTAGAGAATCCCTTTCTGGAAAAATAAAAGAACTAAAATATAATCAAGTTGAAATAAAAAAGGCTACTAATGAGATGGAATAAAAAAGGGAGGCTCTCAGGGGCGCCTGGGTGGCTCAGTTGGTTAAGCAACTGCCTTCGGCTCAGGTCATGATCCTGGAGTCCCTGGATCGAGTCCCGCATCGGGCTCCCTGCTCAGCGGGGAGCCTGCTTCTCCCTCTGACCCTCCCCCCTCTCATGAGCTCTCTCTCTCTCTCTCATTCTGTCTCAAATAAATAAATAAAATCTTTAAAAGAAAAAAAAAAGGGAGGCTCTAACTGCTAGGATAAATGAGGCAGAAGAGAGAATTAGTGATACAGAAGACCAAATGATGGAGAATAAAGAAGCTGAGAAAAAGAGAGATAAACAACTACCGGATCATGAGGGAAGAATTTGAGAGATAAGTGATACCATAAAGCGAAACAATATTAGAATAATTGGGATCCCAAAAGAAGAGGAAAGAAAGAGAGGGGGGCAGAAGGTAGTGTATTGGAGCAAATTATACCCTAATCTGGGGAAGGAAACAGGCATTCAAGTCCAGGGGGCACAGAGAGCCCCCCTCAAAATCAATAAAAATAGGTCAAAACCCCAACATATAACAGTGAAACTTGAAAATCTCAGAGATAAAGAGAAAATCCCCAAAGCAGCTCGGGACAAGAGGTCCATAACCTATAAGGGTAGAAACATTAGACTGGCAGCCAACCTATCCACAGAGACCTGGCAGGCCAGAAAGGACTGGCATGATATATTCAGGGTGCTAAATGAGAAAAATATTCAGCCAAGAATACCAATCCAGCTAGGATGTCATTCAAAACAGGAGAGGTAAAAAGCTTCTAGGACAACCAGAAACTAAAAGAATTTGTGATCACTAAACCAGCCTGGCAAGAAATATTTTTTTTAAAAGATTTTACTTATTTATTTGACAGAGAGACACACAGTGAGAGATGGAACATAAGCACGGGGAGTAGGAGAGGGAGAAGCAGGCTTCCTGCTGAGCAGGGAGCCCAATGCGGGGCTTGATCCCAGGACCCTTGGATCATGACCTGAGCTGAAGGCAGACACTTAATGACTGAGCCACCCAGGTGCACCCAGCAAGAAATATTAAAAGAGACCCTTTAAGCGAAGAGAGAGCACAAAAGTAACATAGACGAGAAGGAATAGAGACAATTTACAGAAATAGTGATGTTACAGGTAATACAATGGCACTAAATTCATATCTTTCAGTAGTTACTTTGAAGGTAAATGGGCTAAATGTCCCAATCAAAAGACAAAGGGTATCAGATTGGATAAAAAAGCAAGACCCATCAATATGCTGTCCGCAAGACTCATTTTAGACCCAAAAATACCTCCAGATTGAAAGTGAGAGGAAGTGAGGGGGTGGAAAATTATTTGTCATGCCAATGGACATCAAAAGAAAGCTGGGTAGCAATCCTTATACCAGACAAATTAGATTTTAAACCAAAGACTGTAGTAAGAGATGAGGAAGGACACTATATCATACTTAAAGGTCTATCCAACAAGAAGATCTAACAGTTGTAAATATTTATGCCCCTAAGAGGGGAACAGCTAATTATATAAGCCAATTAATAAAAAATTAAAGAAACACATCAGTAAGAATACAATAATAGTAGGGGACTTTAATACCCCACTCACTGCAATGGACAGATCATCTGAGCAGACGATCAACAAGGAAATAAGGGCTTTGAATGACACTGGACCAGATGGACTTCACAGATATATTCAGAGCATTCCACCCTAAAGCAACAGAATACACATTCTTCTCAAGTGTACATGGAATATTTTCAAGAATAGATCACATCCTGGGTCACAAATCAGTCTCAACCAGTACCAAAAGATTGGGATCATTCCCTGCATATTTTGGGGCCACAATGCTGTGGAACTGGAACTCGATCTCAAGAGGAAATTTGGTTAAGAACTTAAATACATGGAGGCTAAAGAGCATCCTACTAAAGAATGAATTGGTAAACCAGGAAATTAAAGAAAAATTTAAAAAATTCATGGGAACAAATGAAAATGAAAACACAACTGTTCAAAACCTTTGGGATGCAGCAAAGGCAGTGCTAAGAAGTATACAGTGATACAAGTCTTTCTCAAGGAACAAAAAAGTCTCAAATACACAACCTTACACCTAAAGGAGCTGGAGAAAGAACAGCAAATAAAGACTAAACCCAGCAGGAGAAGAGAATTAACAAAGATTAGAGGAGAAATCAATGAAAGAGAAACCAAAAGAACAGTAGAACAGATCAACGAAACTAGGAGCTGATTCTTTGAAAGAATCAGTAAGATTGAATAAACCCTGGCCAGACTTATCAAAAAGAAAAGAGAAAGGACCCAAATAAATAAAATCATAAATGAAAGAAGAGAGATCACAACCAACACCAAGGAAATACAAACAATTATAAGAACATATTATGAACAACCATATAACAACAAATTAGGCAATCTGGAAGAAATGGATACATTACTAGTGGCATATAAACTACCAAAATTGAAATAGGAAGAAATAGAAAACCTGAACAGATCTATAACCAGCAAGGAAATTGAAGCAATAATCAAAAATCTCCCAACTAACAAGAGTCCAGGGCTGGATGGCTTCCCAGGGGAATTCTACCAAACATTTAAAGAAGAAGTAATACCTATTCTTCTGAAGCTGTTTCAAAAAAAAAAAAAAAATAGAAATGGAAGGAAAACTTCCCAACTCTGATGCCAGCATTATCTTGTCCCCAAACCAGACAAAGACCCCACCAAAAAGGAGAATTACAGACCAATATCCCTGATGAACATGGATGCAAAAATTCTCACCAAGATACTAGCCAACAGGACCCAACAGTATATTAAAAGAATTATTCACCATGACCAAGTGGGATTTATTCCTGGGCTGCTAGGGTGGTTCAACATTTGCAAATCAATCAGTGTGATACACTACATTAATGAAAGAAAGGACAAGAACCATGTGATCCTCTCAATAGATACAGAAAAAGCATCTGACAAAGTACAGCATTCTTTCAACTCCTCACAGTGTAGGGATAGTGGGAACATACCTCAATATCATAAAAGCCATCTACGAAAAGCCCACAGTCAATATCATTCTCAATGGGGAATAACTGAGAGCTTTTCCCCTAAGGTCAGGAACACGGCAGGGATGTCCACTCTCACCACTGCTATTCAACATAGTACTAGAAGTCCTAGCCTCAGCAATCAGACAACAAAAAGGAATAACAGGCATCCGAATCAGCAGAGAAAAGGTCAAACTCTCACTCTACGCAGATGACATGTTATGCTATGTGGAAAACCCAAAAGACTCCACCCCATAATTGCTAGAACTCATACAGGAATTCAGCAAAGTGGCAGGATATAAAATCAATGCACAGAAATCAGCTGCATTTCTATACATTAACAATGAGACAGAAGAAAGAGAAATTAAGGAGATGAACCCATTTACAATTGCACCCAAAACCATAAGATATCTAGGAATAAACCTAACCAAAGAGGAAAAGAATCTATACTCAGAAAACTATAGAACACCATGAAAGAAATTGAGGAAGACACAAAGAAATGGAAAAACGTTCCATGCTCATGGATTGGAAGAACAAATATTGTTAAAATGTCTATGCTATCTAGAGCAATCTATGCATTCAATGCAATCCCTATCAAAATACCATCAAGTTTTTACACAGAGCTGGAACAAATTATCCTAAAATTTGTATGGAACCAGAAAAGACCCCAAATAGCCAAAGGGATGTTGAAAAAGAAAACCAAAGCTGGGGCATCATAATTCTGGACTTTAAGCTGTATTACAAAGCTGTCATCATCAAGACAGTATGGTGCTGGCACAAAAACAGACACATAGATCAATAGAACAGAATAGTGAACCCAGAAATGGACCCTCAACTCTATGGTTAACTAGTCTTCAACAAAACAGGAAAGAATATCTAATGGAAAAAAGACAGTCTCTTCAACAAATGGTGTTGGGAAAATTGGATAGCCACATGCAGAAGAATGAATCTGGATCATTTCCTTACACTATACACAAAAATAGACTCAAAGTGAATGAAGGACCTAAATATGAGACAGGAATGCATCAAAATCCTCCAGGAGGACACAGGCAGCAACCTCTGTGACCTCAGCCATAGCAACTTCTTGCTAGACATGTCTCCAAAGGCAAGGGAAGCAAAGGCAAAAATGAATTATTGGGACTTCATCAAGATAAAAAGCTCTTGCACAGCAAAGGAAACAGTGGACAAAACCAAAAGCTGACAGAATGGGAAAAGATATTTGTAAGTGTCTTATCAGATACTTATCCAACTCAACACCCCAAAACCAAATAATCTAGTCAAGAAATGGGCAGAAGACATGAACAGACATTTCTCCAAAGAAGACATCCAAATGGCCAACAGACACATGAAAAAATGCTCAACATCACTCGGCATCAGGGAAATACAAATCAAATCCACAATGAGATACTACCTCACACCAGTCAGAATGGCTAAAATTAACAAGTCAGGAAATGACAGATGTTGGCAAGGATGTGGAGAAAGGGGAACCCTCCTACACTGTTGGTGGGAATGCAAGCTGGTGCAGCCACTCTGGAGAACAGTATGGAGGTTCCTCAAAAAGTTGAAAATAGAGCTACCCCTCGACCCAGCAATTGCACTACTGGGCATTTACCCCAAAGATACAAATCTAGTGCTCAGAAATGGCATCTGCACCCAGTGTTTATAGCAGCAATGTCCACAATAGCCAAACTATAGAAAGAGCCCAGATGTCCATCGACTGATGAATGGATAACAAAGAGGTGGTATATATATACAATAGAATACTACTCAGCCATCAAAAAATGAAATCTTGCCATTTGCAAGGACGTGGATAGAACTAGAGAGTAATATGCTAAGTGAAATAAATCAATCAGAGAAAGACAATTATCATATAATCTCACTGATATGTGGAATTTAAGAAACAAAACAGGATCATAGGGGAAAGGAGGGATAAATAAAATGAGATGAAATCAGAGAGGGAGAGAAACCATAAGAGACTCTTAATCACAGGAAACAAACTGAGGGTTGCTGGAGGGGAGGTATTGGGGGATGGGATAACTCGGTGATGGACATAAAGGACGGCATGTGATATAATGAGCATTTCGTGCTATATAAGACTGATAAATCACTGAACTCTACCTCTGAAACTAATAATAAACTGTTATTTAATTGAGTTCAAATAATAATACATTACACAAGGCAATGGGAAAAAAAATAAATCCTTTGCATTAAGACCCTGAGTAATCTCCATTGTACACTGATGCTGAGTGAGAAATTAGGGGAGGTAGAAAATAGTAACTGCTTTAGATTCACTCCCCTTACCCACCCCCCAACTGGGAAGCTGTCCTATATAAGTCTATTCCCAAGAGTAGTAGTAGGAGGTGAATAAAACAACAAAACAAATACTATGGTGGGTGGGGCGAGGGTCCTGTCTAAAAGGGCCCTGATAACCAGGGTCCCCTTTTTGCCCTCTGCAGGAAATAGACCTCAGATGCCAATTCAGCTTAAGATGACCACTGAACATTCACCCAGAAAGCAAAGGCCCGAAGGACACGGGGCATGAGGGGTTAATGGCCTCAAATAAGCTGCATGATGCTCCAGCCATACCAGTTTCTCTGCAACCCATTTCCTGTGCTTCCTTAGAGATATGTTCACAAGAGAACAGGCTAAAGTCATGCTGTTCTTCTCTTAGGAAACATACCTCTCATCATAATATGTTCCTTTTATTGGTTAATTTACCAGAATTTTAAGACTATCTCCTCTTTGTCTTCAGAGTCTACCCTGATCACTGACATTATGAACTAGCTTGGGCCAGTCATTCCACCACAGAGAGTCTCAATTTCCTCATCTGCACAATGGATTTGAATGGGTCATTGGTTCTTATCTCTAGCCGTTCGCTAAAATCTCCTGAGGAGCTTTTAAAAAATACTGGTGCTGGGGTTCCAGGCCACACAAATTAAAGCCAAATATCTGAGGGTATAACTAAAACCTTAGTAGTTTTTAAAAGTTCCTCAGGTATTTAAAAGTCCCCAGCAAGCCAGTATTGAGCACACAGGCCTTTTCTGAACTAATATCCTAGGACTCTGCTGAATGATCTCGAGGCACCTGCTGAATTCTTCCGTTTTCTTCACTATAAGAATGGAACTTGAGAGCTAATGTTTCAAGAAAAGATAAAAAAGTCTCCAAAGTGCTGAAAGTTCATCAGAGGAATACATGGTATTAAAAGCTCCAAAGGAATTTGTATGCTGGCTAAAATAGCAGTAATAGTTCACGCTAATTGCACACTCGATCACGTGTCCCACTGCCCCCCAGACCCCTTATACGGGTTTTGTTTTTTAATTCTCACAACAAGCATTAAGGACGGGTTTTACGAACTAGTTTGGAGGTGAGGAAACAGAGGCATCGAGGGACAAACGACCTGCCCACCATCAAACTGCCTGTGCCAGAGTCTGAATTCAAACTCAGACCGTGTGCTTTGAATCTAGAGCCGGTATTTTCAACTCTGCAGGACTGAGTTGCTCTTTGACTTTTTTTTGAAGATTTTATTTATTTGGCAGAGAGAGTGTGCACAAGTAGGCAGAGCGGCAGGCAGAGGGAGAGGGAGAAGCAGGCTTCCCGCCAAGCAGAGAGCCCAACGTGGGGCTCGATCCCAGGTCCCTGGGATCATGACCTGAGCTGAAGACAGATGCTTAACCCACTGAGCCACCCAGGTGCCCCTCTCCTACTCTTTACTTATGTAACCAAATTCCTGAGAAGTCCCAGATTAAAATCTGCTTTATTCCAAAGGGTATACAGTTAAATCCCTATCTATTTCTGAATATTTGACCTAGGCTAGAGGTGGTGGCCTTGGTGGTGGTGGTTGGTAAGTCTGATGACTGGAGGAGAGCTTTCACTTGGCTTCTAATGAAGTATGAGGGTTCTGAAAACGTAATGGAGAAGGTATAAGAATGAGAGACTGGGGTGCAAGATCAGGAAGCCTGTGACTAAAGATCTTTTCTCTGTACATTTCATAGGAGAGTGACATGCTCACGATGGGGCCTGACTGGGGTGATCCTTGCTACTATTATGGAGAATGGTGAAAATGATCTCATCTTTAGCTCTGATGGGACTTAGTGCTATTCCAGATAGAGTCTACCCACTGCTCTGTATATGCAAGGACATGTCTTCACTCCAGTGGTCACCATCTCTTGCCTGAGCAACTTACTGGCCTTCTTCCTCCTAACCTACTACTGCTACCATATCTTTAAAGCTGTATCTTTAAAGCTGACAGAGTGATACTTCCCAAATATAAATCCCACACCTCAGCCCCCTGTGTGAAATCCTTAAGTGGTTCCCTACAGTCTGAGAGTTAAACCCCAACCCTTACCACAGGCGGTAAGAAGGCTTTTCATGGTCTAGCCCGTGTGCCGTCTTGTCCCCTCCAACCTCCTCCCTCCCTTGCTTGATCCCAGACACAACTGCCTTCCTTCTAATCCTCCAACCCTTCCAGTTCCTTCCTGCCTATAGGACCTGCATTAGTTGCTCCTTTTAACTCAATAGTATTCTCCCAGATGGCCTGCACATCCCTCATTCAGGCTTCCTCTTAATTGTCTCCTCCTCAGGGATGCCTTTTTTGACCATCCCACTCTAAAATCCACCCCTACACTGCCTCCCACCCCCTCTCTCCCCTCCATTCGCTCTCCCTGGCTCTCCTACCACCCCATTTATTTTCATCAGAGCCTGTAGTACTAACGCTTTTATATATATTTGTTTATTCTCGTATTCCCTTACCTTTCAGGGTTAATTTCATAACAACATAAGAACAGAGACCATGTCTTTCTAATTCACTGTTCTATCTCTAGCAGTGTCTATCGTGTCATGTGAAGGGGCTCAATAAATGTTTGCTGAGTAAATAAATGAAAACAGTAGGGATCATTCTGAGAGAATAACCTTTGAGCTAAAACAGATTTTTTTGGTGTTAAACATAAACACACATCAGAGTTAATAAAACATATATGTGTATATGTGTATATATATCTGTATACCATATTTACACATAAACATATGTTTATATATGTCTGCATATATATATATGATTTTTAAAGAATAATAATTTTAAAAGCACCAATGTATTAACACTCCAGTAGAGAAACTAAAAATCACCTCTACTTTGGAAGCCCCAATTTGCCCTACCCCATGACATTATCCTCCCTCATCTCCAGAATAACAATGATCCACGTTTTTTTGTTAATCGGTCCTTGCGCCTTCTTTTATATATATACATATAGTTTTACCACCTATGTATGTATCTCTAGTTTTGGAGACTGGAGAGCAAGCACAAGTTCAGCTAATGGAGACATGGCAGGACCCCCACTATTAAATGAGGCTCTCAGAAGAAGAGATGCTGCAAAGAGCCATGGGACCAAAGGCTGCCCCACCGTCCCTGACTGGCTACAAAGCCCTTCCTGGTGGGTGGGAGTGTCAGTGGGACGGGTCTAAAGAGTGCCATGAGAGCATATAGCTCATTGTTAGGCAGTTGGCAGGGTTCTAGCATGGACCAGGCATGGATGTCCAGGAGATATAAAATCAAAGCCAGGGGGTGCTTTGTATTTTCTGCTTCTAAGTATGGCTTTTTGGAGTAGGCCAAACAGGAACACTTTTGTTAGAGTAAAAAGGGCCTTCTGGTATCCTGCTTAGGCTTAAAAAGGGTGTAAAATCTTTAGAGTTTCTTATAAAACGAAACATACTCTAACTATATGATCTAACAATCGTGTTCCTTGGTGTTTACCCAAAACAATTAAAAACCTATGTCCACACAAAACCTGCACAAGCAGCTTTATTCATAATTTCCAAAACTTGGAAGCAACCAAGACGTCCTTCAGTAGCTGAAAGGATAAACTGTGGTACCACCAATGAAATCTTACTCAGTGCTAACTAGAAATAAGCTATCAAGATATAATAATATGTGGAGGAACCTAAAATGCACATTAGTTAGTGAGGAGAACCCAATCTGAAAAGGCTACATTCTATATGACTCTATATGATTCCAACTATATGACAGTCTGGAAAAGGCAGACAGTAAAAAGATCAGTGGGTGCTACAATTGGGGAAAGGGGGAAGCTAGGAATAAGCAGAGCACAGAGGACTTCCAGGGAAGTAAAAATACTTTGCATGATACCAGAATGATAGATAAATGATGTTGTACATTTGTCCAAACTCACAGAATGTACACCACCAGGAGTGAACTACAGACTTTGGGGGGGATTATGATGTGTCAGTGTAGGCTCATCAACGTGACAAATGCCCCACTCTGGTGGGGAATGTTGATAATGGGGGAGGCCCACATGTGTGGGGGCAGGGAGTCTATGGGAAATCTCAGTACCTTCCCCTCCATTTTGCTGTGAACCTAAAACTGCTCTAAAAAACTACAATCTTATTTAAAAAAGAAAGAAAGAAAAAAAAGAGGCAATATAAGCTTCAATAAGATCCATCATTTACAAGTAAAACTGTGACTGAAATGCTGTGTATTTATTTATTTAATTTATTATTTCAGGTTTCAAACCAGCTCTTCCTGCTGCAGAACTAAAACCCTAGAGAGGACGGACATCTACTTGGTTTGTCAAGGTGTTCTGTTTTTTTCTTACTCACAACCCATTCTTGTATACATGTCAAGAGTTCACTTTCAGTGTTTTAGCAAGACTTCTCTGCAATGGATCACGAGAAACCATCACACTTGGGGCCAGCAAAACCTAAGCAGGTAGGATGGCTGACCATTGTAGCTGGTCTGCTCAGCCTTGGGAAGACTACCTGAAGTATTAGTCTCCTATGTAAGATGTCTTTATAAGCCACCCTGGACTGATAAAACAAACTCAGAAAACACGGAGCTACTCCACATAAATACAATAAACTCATCCTTGCATTATGGTATTATACCAGCAAGAGCATTTGCTGATGACATTGTTTTCTACACTTTTTTAAGGTTTACTGAGATATAACTGACAAATTAAAACATATTTAAAATTGAGGAACAAACCTATCACCTCCGATATTCACTTTCTTTTTTGGAAACAACCCTTAAGATTTACTCTCTTAGCAAATTTCAATCATACACTATTGTCAACTATAATCACCATACTACTACACATTAGACCTTCAGACCTTACTCATCTTGTAACTGAAAGTTTGTACCCCTTCACAACTTATCTCCATTTTCCCTGGACCCCCTCATCCCTGAAAACCATGATTTTACTGTTTCTATGAGTTAGACTTTTCGTTAGTTTCCACATAAGTGATACCATGCAGTATTGGTCTTCTTTTCTCTGATTTAATTAGCATCATACCCTCCAGGTTCATCACTGTAGTCTCAAATGAGAGGACTTCCTTCCTTTTTAAGGCTGAGTAATATTCTGGTGCATACACAAACCATGTTTTCTTTATTCATCTGCTGAGGGACACAGGCTGATTTCATACCTTGGCTCTCATGAATAATACTGCAGTTAGTGGTGTTAAAAGCACTCCTGGTGCTAATCATGGTTTACAGTCGAA